>NC_056723.1:1570084-1577584 GCF_018831695.1 Puntigrus tetrazona | reverse complement strand
TATATATATATATATATATATATATATATATATATAATTAATTAATTAATTAATTAAAAAAAAAAATATATATATATATATATATATATATATATATATATATATATATATATATATATATATATATATATATATATATATATATATATATAATAAAAATATATATATATATATATAAAAAAATATATATATATATATATATAAAATATATATATATAATTAAAATATATATATATATAAATAAATTAAAAAAAAATATATATATATATATATATATATTTATCCCTTTATCGTCATTAAATGCTCATTTAGAATGAAATATGAATTTATACAGAAAATACAGTTTAATAAATCTAATACAAAATCAGATATTAAAATTACATACTATTTTGTCTATATAAAACACAATTCTTTTATTTTTATTTTTAAATAATTAATAAAAAGTATTTTAATATTTTTTAAATAAGTTTTTACAATATTTTGTCTAAATAAAGCAAACTTAAACTGTATTAAAATGTTTTTGTTTTTATTAAGGTTGTCTGATACACTAAAATTGGTTTATTCCTTTTATCCACACCAGATTAATATAAAATTAATAACTGAATAAACAAATTAAATACAAACTCGTTGTGAGCTAAACGTGTTAGTTTTTGTTAATTCAATGAAAACATTTCATGTATTTATTTATTTACAAAATATCATAAAACGAAACGATGTCAACAGTTAAAAAAAATAACACAAAATGTGTAATATTAGCCACTGGCTGAACAGCAAAATGTAATTCTCGGCTGATCGGCGCTCGTGATATCGGCGCATCCCGGGCCTCGCGACGAGCTAGCGTTAAAGCGAAGCGTGCAGAAACCTCGCCGTGATTAGCTGACCCTCATCTCTGCACGCTTTGATGGGATCCAGGAGCTGCAGCGAAACCCCAAAGCTCAGATCAGGTTACGGCCGAGAGGAGAGAAGCCCCTGACGGAGAAGTCAAGCCACCGCTGGGCACGGACCTGTAATTAGCAATTAGCGGGCGGGTCCACGTTTAGCTTAGGCCTGAGCCAAAGCCACAAAATGTTCTCCCTGCTTATAATACCCAGCTTGTGCACGACACGCAGGGCAAGAAAGAGGGGCTAGCGGCGCGAATAAAGAGCCCAGAGCTCGCGCTAACTTCAAAGCTAACGTCAAGGCCAAAACGCCAAATCCCGATGTGTGACTTGAGGGGAAAAACATGGCTTTTGGACGGGCCGTGTTTCTGGTCAAGCAGAAAGTTCTTCTTTTTCTCTCTGGTAATTATTATTTATAGTCAGTGTCTTGATAGCAAACCAACACAAACACTGCGGCCCATCGTTTCTCGGTGCACAGCGGCGATGTAGCCTCGCCGCAAATTGTTCAGACCACTGTCCAAAGCCCAGAATCCCATAATTCACTGTCAGAAAGTGTGTGTGTGTGTGTGTGTGTGTGTGTGTGTGTGTGTGTGTGTGTGTGTGTGTGTGTGTGTGTGAGAGAGAGAGACGCAAAAGAAACCAAAGAAATACAACTTAATTCATCTAATTAGAATCCAGTCCGGCATGATTTGTGGGCAAAAACAATAAAAATGAGAATCTAAAATACCCTTAAAACCCAACAATTATTACATATAATGCTGTAATAATAATTATAATTTTCTAGTAATTTTTTGTAATTGTTTTAAAAAATTATGCATTTAAAATAAAGACTAAAGTTATTTTTATTTAGACAAATAAAAAGTCATCTTAATATTTAAACCAAAAAAATGCAAGTTTCCAATTTTATGATATTGAATTTATAGTTTTACTATCCATGCTATCAATGTTTGAAATTTTACTGCGTTTTGCATAAAATAAATAAAACCATTTATTTAAACAAAATAGTAGATTTGATGTAAAAATATGCATTTAGCAATTTAAGACACACAGTTTTTCTATGTCACTAAAAAATGGCACAATATTTAAAATAAAATACTATAACAAATGTTATTTATTAATTTATTCAGACAAAATATTATACAATTAATATCTTGTTTTATATTTAATATATTTAGCCAAAATATTATACATTTTTAATATCGGC
Organism: Puntigrus tetrazona; assembly: GCF_018831695.1. NCBI lineage: Eukaryota > Metazoa > Chordata > Actinopteri > Cypriniformes > Cyprinidae > Puntigrus > Puntigrus tetrazona. The sequence goes on along the minus strand of NC_056723.1, from coordinate 1,575,502 downwards.
CTTTTATGTTAATGGCTGTAATAATCGGCCATTGTTTTTGCATGTTAAAGCCAACATATTAGCTTTACGCTAATGATTCTAGATGGCTTATAATAGCTATTCAGTCTCGCTTTTCTCTCTTTCTTGTTAATGCTGTTTAATATTTCGAATGCACATGTATATGATTAAGTTCAATGCTCTCATTCTGCAATATGATTTACTAATGCAGTATAAAATGCATTCATTAGCTTCAAAAGAGAGCGTGTAACAAACACATCATTCAGCCGACATGAAGTGGTGTTTTATCCCGTCTAGTCCCTGATTTACAGTGTCTTAGCACTAGCACGAGCGTGTTTTAACTAGCAGTTAGCATCTTTCAGATCTCTCTCCTCAAAGCTGGACATGGACAGATCGGTCCGTCTGTTTCTGGGTGTATGTTGGCGGATTAGCGGCTAATGTAGCCTTTAACTCCAGGCTAAAGGGTTCAAATGCCTGCCTAATTATCCGGCTAACCGCTTTAATGATTAATGGATGTTAGCTACATGACTAATTAAATTTGTTTTCTGGGCAGGTTGTGCACATGTGTGGGCAGCTCTCCCGTTCCCGCTTTTTTTTGTTTCATTTTCTGTCACGAAAATAAAAAAATAAATTAAATAAAAAAATAAATAATAATAATAAAAAGAAAAAAATACATAAAAAATATATAATAATAATAATAATAATAATAATAATAATAATAATAATAATAATAATTTAATTAATTAATTAAATTAAAAAATTAAAAACTAAAATAATGATAATAATAAAAATATAAAAATACATAAAAATATAATAATAATAATAATTAATTAATTAATTAAAAAAATATATATATATATATATATATATATATATATATATATATATATATATATATATATAATTTATTTTAATATAAATTGACAAAGTATTTTTAAAAATACAAACAAGAATGCTAGAGTCAGTAAAATTTTATTAGAAAACGAAAGACTAAAAATAATAGAATAATAAAAAAAAATTCTAGGGATATGTTTATTTTGACTCCAGTTGATTGCTTTGCCTAAAAGCGCCATCTAGTGTCCCGGGACACAGAGGAGAGTCACATTGAGCAGAAATCTGATCACAGCTTGAGCTACAGTCACAGACTACAGTATATAATCAACAGCAGGTTTGATACATCAGGAGCTTGAGCTCAGCTCGTGTTTTTCCGTTAGACACCTGAGAATCTATCGTTAGGATAAAGAATAATGTTGCCTTCAAGTCTCAGCGGGTCCGTCATGTTCATGAGATCTCGGGAACTTTTTATATCCACAGAAAACACCCTTTTTTCACATTTATTGACTTTTTATGTAAAACAGTGACCTAATATGCATTTAATATAACTTTTAAACTACTTCATGTACAACTTTTACTGAAAATCAGTTTTATATTTAATATCTAATTCATTCATTTTAACCACTTATTTGACAGATATTTCTGCGTCTTGCAATTTTTATTTATTTTTTATCACCCCTTGCTGGATGCACTAATTTGACAGACTTTATTTAATATTTATCGCATTTTAGTGCATCTTTTACTGACACCATTTTTCTAATTATTGCCCCGTCGTGTGCGTATCGAATTTCCGATGTGCATGTTTTCCTGAAAACATCTTTTCAATTTTATTTTGCACGTGTAAACTTGCAACTATTTTACTGTATTTATTGCGATTCGCGTACTAAAATTTCTTTGTGATTTATTTTAATTCCGCTTTTATCAAGGAGCTCTTCAGTTCATTCGCCTGTGAGACGCTTAGCGACAGTAACCAAGAGGGGGCGGAGCTTAGGAAATGAGTTTAACATTGAGAAACTGCCTTTTAAAAATGATCTGTGTTATTTCATAATTTGTGTTACATTTCTAATCTGCATATTTTTATCGATTTTATTCGTACCTCAATTTTTTTTTTTTTTTTTTTATTTAATGTTTAGTTTAATGTTTATTTTAATTAGTTTTTGTTCGTTCATTTATTCCCAGTTATTCAATTTCAATCCAACCTCGCTTTCATTCAGTTTAGTTTTTTTATTACTGATTCGATTTCAGCTCCATTTCAATTAACGAAATGTATTTTTACTGTACTTTTTACGATAATGACCCTGAACTGCGTTGGTCGCAATTCGCAAAACGCCGTCCAAAAAAAGCTGGTTCGCTGATTATATCATCGCAAGTTTGCAGAAGGACTTGAAGGCAACGTTAGACGAGATACCCAAGGCACCAGGAAGCAGCTAATCGAGCTCTGTTAAGCGCTTTCATTCGCTGGCGTGACGCCGAGCTCGTCCGGGGTTACGAACAAGCGGATCTTGAAGAGGTAAACGCTAAGGTGTCCGAATCGCCTAAGCTTCATCTCCAGAGAGATCTCAAAGTCCTGCGGCAGCGCGATGGGTTTCTGGACCACCAGGACGCCGCCGTGCTCCACGCGCTTGGCGGCGAAGTAGCCTCCCTGGTTACCGTCCACGATGGCCACCTCGATGTCGTCCCCGAGCGCCGAGTTGGACGGGCCCATGCGGAAGACGTTGGTGGGAATGGGGATTTTGGTGGGGAATGTCAGGTGGTAGTAGGTAATTCTCACGGGCAAGGCCAGACACTCGCTAGTCTGATTACAAGGCAAGCGCTCACAGCGACTGCGAGAAGACAAACGGGGGGGAAGAGAGAAAAGAGAGGGGTTAGAACGCCGCCGTGCGCCGCATGCGGAAGAAGTGTGCGGTTTTTCGAGGGGGCGGGGCTTGCGGGAGGGGAGGAGCATTTGGGCTGAAGGGGTTCCATTTGTTTTCTCCATAGAGACACGGAAAGAGCGGCGAGGTTTGTTCGGCGGGAAGGGGGTTTGGAATCAGAATGGAGAAAATAAATGGGGAAATGGACATCACTTGAGGAGATCGCTCTGGCAAGACGTAAAACGTGTATTAAAGAAACTCGGTGCACTAATCATGCATTGCTTCTGCAGCTCGGTGGGATTCATGCAGCGTTCATGCACGATGTTAGAAACCCCACGTCTTTATTAAAACCTACCTGCGGCGTTTTTAGCTATTTGTCAACTCCTTAACCATAAAACATATGCGTAAACAATTTTTTTATTTTTTTATTATTAACTTTAATTATTTATATTATTGTTTTGTGTGTGTATTTCTTTACATCCATCAGAAAGGTTCATGCATTAAAATGATATTTGCAATTATTTAAATGGTAAAAAAAAAAAATATATATATATATATATATATATATATATATATATATATATATATAAAAAAAAAAAAAAATTTTTGTTAAATAAACATTTAATAAACCATTTATATTGTGACATGGATTTATTGTGTTTATATAAAGCATAAATATTGGTACATGTATATTTTTTATGAAAATCTATTTTATATAAGACATTTTTTTAAATAAACCTTTGTATTTTGACATGGATTTATTGTATTTGTTTTTTGTTTTTATTTAATTAACTTTATATTATTGTTTTGTGTGTGTATTTCTTTACATCCATCAGAAAGGTTAAATGCATTAAAATAATATTTGTAATGATTTAAATGGAAAAAAATCATTCAAAAAAAAAAAAAAAAAAAAAAAATATATATATATATATATATATATATATATATATAATATATATAAATAAAACATAAAACTTAATTTTTAAATAAACATTTAAATATTTAATAAACCATTTGTATTTTGACATGGATTTATTGCATTTGTTTATATAAAGCATAAATATTGGTACATGTATATTTTTTATGAAAATCTATATTTTTAATGTTTATATATGCAATTTGCACATTGTATTTTTCTATACTAAACTTTTTTTTTTTTTTTAAAAATGAAAATCTTATATATTGAACTTGCATATATTGAGTGGAAATGTTATAACCTATATAACCTATATAACCGAGAACGGTGCACTAACTAACGTTAACACTAACGTGAAGGTCTGAATCGTTCCACCCTGCGTTTGTTCTTCCCGATCATCTTTTTTTCGGGTTGTGATCAGAGGTGTGAAATCATTTGTGAAAGTGGCTCAGTGTTGACTTACGTGTCTCCTGAGCGTCTGTAGTTGGGCGGACAGTCGAAGTTCAGGCACTTATATCCTCCCTGGATGTTGAAGCAGCTCTCAGATTCACTGCAGCTGTGAGTCCCGGTCACACACTCGTCCGTATCTGATCCACCGGAACAAAACACACGGCCTCGGTGAGGATTTCATATCCCAATAAAACATCAAAGTGATTTTTACGTCAGTTAAAACTACTGCCGCGAGATAACAGGCTTTTAATAAAGCTTTTAATAAAAATGATCAATTAAAAACAATCATTTTAGCTTTTTGTGTAATTTGCACTCATTTGTTATATTTGTTTTGGCTTTATAAATTAGAATTAAATTTTTTGCAACTCCTTCTGCTGATAATCTCCTCCATTTTTATGTAACGCACTAACTATATATTATAATTATATTATTTTTAAAAATAAAAAAAACTTTATTAATGCAAAAACGAGCTTACATCTATTTCTCTACATCTATCATCTATGTTGCCTCTAACGTTGCAAAAAAATTTAATTCTAATTTATAAAGCCAAAACAAATATAACAAATGAATGAAAATTACAGTTAAAATTTTCACTCATTTATTATATTTGTTTTGGCTTTATAAATTAGAATTAAATTTTTGCAACTCTAATAATCTCCTCCATTTTTAACGCACTAACTATATTATATTATTTTTAAAAATAAAAAAACTTTATTCATGCAAAAACGAGCTTACATCTATTTCTATAATTTATTTATTTGTTCGCTTTTTATTTTATAATTAACAAAAGCAAAAATGCCTCTAACGTTGCCAAAAAAATGTAATTCTAATTTATAAAGCCAAAACAAATATAACAAATGAATGACTCATTTGTTATATTTGTTTTGGCTTTATAAATTAGAATAAAAATTTTTGCAACTCTAATAATCTCCTCCATTTTTATGTAACGCACTAACTATATATTATATTATTTTTAATGCAAAAAACGAGCTTATATCTATTTCTATAATTTATTTATTTGTTTGCTTTTTATTTTAGAATTAACAAAAGCAAAAAACGCCTCTAACGTTGCAGTATTTTTTCCATTTTGTTATTTTTTTTTGTTCGCTTTTTAATAAAAGCCTCAGGTTGGTCTGAATGAAAATGCTAATTCGTTCCTGGCCACTAGGTGGTGACTCTGCACGCAGACGCCGCTGTATCGGTCACTGCGGTCACGTTAAAGGATGTAAGGGTGGTCTGGTCCGCTGTGGCTCTGACCCTGGCAGCTGCGTCCGTTCGGGCCGAGGGTGTATCCCGAGGCGGGGCAGGAACAGTGGAAGCTCCCCGGGGTGTTGTGGCAGCGGTAAGAGCAGATGTGTCCGCCGGTGG
>NC_056723.1:1545084-1560084 GCF_018831695.1 Puntigrus tetrazona | reverse complement strand
TATATATATATATATATATATAAATTTATTTTTAATAAGTTTAAAGACATTAAGACTGATGTAAAAACAGGGATCACTTAAACACAAATATTGTTGGTCTGTTTAATATTACAAATATACTACAATAAATATATTTCATTATTTTAGATCTTTATTTTTAAGCGAATTATGTATTTATTATATTTTTGTGTAATAACCTAAAAACCTGCGATGTCTTGTAGAATCAGAAAAAGTCTTTTTTTGTCAGTATTTTTTCGTGCTCAAAGGTTATTCTGCTCCTCAAGTGAAAGTATGCTGATTAAAGAACGTTTACAAATTGTACTTAAAAACTACACAGAAAATGCAAAACGTATGTCAAGCTCCAAAATGCATAATAAATAAATCAATAACAATGCGTGAATAAATAAGTGCATTATATGCAGTATGTATAATAACTACATTCAGTGCTCTCTCCTATACTCTCAGTGCCACAGTTTACCACGAAAGTGACATTTTGGTTCCTTATTCACGTATGTTTTTATGAGATATAGTTTCTTTCTAATCTTTGGATGGAAACACAGCTATTTTTAGGTGAATTATCCACAAATGGGTTGTGCAACACGTCTGACAGGTGCTTTTAAGAGCTCTTACGGCCAAAGATGGATGTTTCCTAGAAGACGGCAGACACCTGGAGGCTTGCAGTGTCTCACACACACACACACACACACACACACACACACACACTCAGGTGTGTTTAACCGGAGCTGGACGTCTACCAGAAACGAGCTGCACTTCTGTAACGTGGGCAAGTTCCCTCCTGCTCGACGTAAACAGTGCTGAGACTAACCCCTTCACACCAACAACACTTTGGGCTTTAAAAGCCGCGTTTATCATCCCGTCGTGATCTGAGTGTCTCGCCGAGACGTGTTTGTGCAAGCGGCCGCCGAAGAGAGACGGAGTGAGTGCATTTCACAAGCTAAACAGTTCACAAAAAGACCTTTGTTATAGGTTTTAAAGGATTAAATCATACATAAGCTGTTAAAAATGAAGACAGTTCGGCCCCATTAACCCAAGCGAGCTACAATACTGTCTAATAAACGAACAGTCAGCTGACTTTTAAGGCTGCATTTGACCTTTTAAAGAGTCGACATGATCACTAATGTATATGGTATTATTATAAAATATACATATTTATTATACACACACATATATCTATATATTATACACTTTACTACATCTTCTACAATTGTTTATAGCAGAGTAAATATTTTGAATTATATATATATATATATATATATATATATATATATATAGACAATATGAATTTGTTTTATATTATTTTATAAAATAATATTATATTTATTTATATATATTATACATTTTACTACATCTGCTACAATTTTAATATATATATATATATATATATATATATATATTTTTTTTTTTTTTTTTTTTTTTTTAATATATATAAAATCATATTATATTTAATCTAACAGTATATATATAAAATATATATAAATATATAAAAATGCAATAATGTAATAAATTACAAATAATACTAATTAATTACAATAACAATAAAATAATAAATGTTACACACACACATATATATATATATATATATATATATATATATATATATATATATACATAACATTTTAATTGAACTGAATTTTTTTATTAATATATGTATACGTGTATATATCATAAAATGCATTTAAGTAGTATATAATGTGTATGTAAAGTATATTACTATATAGAGAGCTAGAAATATTACATAACATTTTAATATTTTCAAATAGCAATTTATAACCAAAACTAAAAATGTTAAAAAGTTAATCTATATAATTTTTTTAATAAATGTTGAATAGTGTATGCATTATATACCACGTGTATTACATTTAAATTATTATATTTAATTAATATAAATATAATTAATCTATATATTAATCTAATATTATATATATATATATATATATATATATATATATATATATATATATATATATATATAATTGCAATGTAATACATCACAAAAATAAAATTGCAATATAATAATAAATGTAATAATAAAAAAGTGAATAAAGCCAGCACCTTAGTTGTCTTTGTTTCACACGTGCTGCTGGTCAAGAAGGCGTCGCAGCTGCCCTGGTCCTTCGCCATATTGATGCCTTTGGTGCACACACTGTCTTCAAGGACCGCAGTGCAGCACTGTTCCTGAGCGATCCTACGACACAAGCACAGACAGGTCAGGGTTGATCAACACATTACAGAGGTCAAGCACAACGTGACCCATAACCTCGGGGTTTCTGCTGGACTACATGTGAACATCAGCTAGATAATAAAAGCACAGTGCTGGGCAGTAAGTGATTAAGATTACATAATCAGATCACAAAATGAATTGTAATCAGCACTTAAAGTACTTGTAATAAGATTATATAATCACACTGTAAAAACAAAGATTTTAATTTACTAGCAATTTCTGAAAACTGCTTCTATCTCATTATTTTTAGTATAATATAAATATATATATATATATATATATATATATATATATATATATATATATATATATATATATATTGAAAATAATTATATTATTTTATATTACATATAAATAACTTTTTAATGAAACATGAATGTGTTTGTGTGTGTGTGTATATATATATATATATATATATATATATATATATATATATATATATACAGTACATACACTTTCCTATAAACATTTTTTTATTTTGAATGTGATTAATCAAATTTGTGTTTTGGCAGCACTAATCAAATATATAAAATGTAAAAATCGAAAAAATAAATAAATAAATAAATAATTTACAAAAAAAAAAAAAAAAAAAATATATATATATATATATATATATATATATATATATATATATATATAGTATTATATAAAAAAAGTATAAATAATTGATAATTCTAACATATAATTATATAATTGTTTAGAATTTTATTTTTAGATCATATCTACACATCTACACACACACATATATATATATATATATATATATATATATATATATATATATATATATATATTTTATTTTTATTTATTTTTATTATTATTTTTTTAAATATATAATCAAAATAATTATGATGTTTTTATTTTTATATAGTCTTATACATATCATTTCTTATTATAGAGTATATTTTCTCTTAAAATTATGGAATAATCTTATAATTAAAATTATTCAAAGCTATGTGATGACCGAGCTGTGTCCTAAAGCCATCAGACGAGCCGCAGTACAGCAAATGTTCACCGCGTAGTTTGTAATCAGCGGTGGACCAGTTTGTAAGGACTTCGGGTTGCCGAGGAAAGACGGTTTCTGATTGCGCAAGACCCCAGAGCTCCTTCTACTTCACTCTTGCTAAAAGCTTTCTGCTTGCTGGCCGCCGGTGAAGCACAGGACAGACGTTGGAGAGCAGAAGCGTGTGTTTGGTTGAGCTCCAGGCCGGACCGCAGCGCTGACGCACGGAGCCCAGTTTTTACGGTAAGACGATCGCTGTTTGTCTCTTTCGCTCTTGCTTCACCCTCTTTCACAATCATCTTCGCAGGAAAGCCCGTCCGCGACGGCCACGGACGGCCTTTTAAGGCAGAAGCCTTCTGAGATTTCTCCTTTCGCTTGTTTTTCCCCCCTTTTTTTTTTTTTTTTTTGCGGCGTGTCTGAAATAATCTGCAGATTTCCTGTTATTCGGGTCGCTCTCTCCCCTCCGTCTGACTAGAGTTTCACCTCGGTGGAATTTCCTGGATCTGGAGATATTCCCGTTTCTGCGAGCCCCCGGACCAAAGACATCCGAGCCATCGCCGCCTTTTTTTCCTCGCCAGAGTGACTCGATCGGCTTTGACTGGCACTGATAACCGATCTTAACGATCTCTCTTGCACACGCTTCCTCGAAACCGCTTTCGGCAAGCCGAAGTTGCACCTCTAAAATACACAGGAACGGGAAAACGCCGATGGAGATCATTTCTGCGATAACGTTCGTAAAAATGTAGCATTGCAGTGAATGGGTGCCGTCAGATTGAATGGGTGCCGTCAGTCCAAACAGCCGATAAAAACATCACAATAATCCAGTGCATGGGTTAATGACTTAAAGCTGCGTTTTTGTCATTATTAAGCCCTTTTAAAACCACTGTTTATTGTCCGCAGTCCATAGTAAGGCTTCCTCCGGTGAAAAATGTCCACCTCTCGCATCAAAATCCTCCCACGTTTTTGTTGGAAGGTGTTTTAGGCGCCGCTCGATCTGTTAAAATGTTAAACTGCAGACGCTTTAATGCGTTTGTTCCTCACAGACGCGGCTTTTCAAGTCGTTCGGCGAATGACGGCGGCGTGGCGTTTTTATCGGGCTCTCATTCCGACGGCACCCATTCACATCCAGCGTTTCTCCAAACCCGAGGAAGGATCGGGCTCGTAAATATTCAGGAGATGTTCAATTTGGGGTGGAAACGCGACGTGCCCAACCGTCGATGTTTCTAATTCAATTCGATTTTGAAACGCTGGCTGTTATTAACTTATTAACCAGAGCCAAGAAAACATTTTAATTAGGCGTTAAGCATTTATTGCATCACGCCGTATTTATTTGCATCTACGGAGCTCATTTCTCGAAGCTGGATGTCTCAAAATGAGTTTGTTTTTTTTGGTTTTGCTTTGGAAATGCACATCGGTGCTTATGCGAATGCTTTTTATGTCGTGCAATAAAAAGCCTAATTTAAGCATAACGTTTCACGAGAGATTTAATGTCTTAACGTACAGTGATTAATCAACCGGGGGGAGGGTTGTTTCCGCCGTAGCGGCGTGCTTCAACTGATTTGTCTCTCCTCCAAGTGTTTTTGGTAGAGAAACCTCAGACGGAGAAGAACGAACCTGCAGGTGGTGGATTCGGAGATGAGCGGCAGGCCGGTGCAGTCCTGAGACTCCTGGCCTCTTTCTTTGCCGTCCTTACAGCAGTCGTCCAGAGAGATGGGATCTGCAGTCTCTGGAAAGGGAGAAAAAGCCAGAAAGACATTACCCGATCCAGACGATTCCCACACACACACACACACATGCAGATCAGAGGCTTGCGCGCGGGCTTTCGGTTAAAGCTTTTTACGCTCGGATCTGAAGCGTTGACGACTGACTTCTCTGTTAAAGCGTTGGATTTGCCGGGGCTTGTCCCGTCTGACGAATTCCTGCATTATCACCGATCTGTGTTTTCACCAGCTGATTCATCTCTATAGTCAGCAAATGGCGTGCAAGGAAAAACAATAAGAGAACAGGGTCCAAGACGGGATAATGGAGGTTAAACGGAGAGCGTTCAGCAGCCATTATTATCTCCTACAGCCATGAAAAACTAAAAACAAAATTACAATTTTACAATTTTTTAATTTGTGTCTACACAATTTTTTTCAGTGTATTTATACATAATAATTTGTATAGATATATAAAGTGTATAGATAGAAAATATAAATAGATTTTTTTATATATATATTAAACATGAAATGAATCTGAAATGTCAAAAATAGATTATGATCCGATATTTTATTACAATTAGAGCATAAGACTTGATCATAATTGATCATAATAGCTTTAAAAATAAATATTAATGTAATTTATTACATTTGAAACGTCTTATATATATATATATATATATATATATATATATATATAATATATTTTTTGTAGATTATCTGATTAATATATATATATATATATATATATATATATATATATATATATATATATATATATATATATATATATATATATATAGATTATCTGATTTGACATAAGACATTAACATATCATATGTCCATCATAATTTGATAAATTATTATAATAATTACTTTTAATCAGTTAAGAGATATAAGGATATATATATATATATATGTTTGTGTGTGTGTGTCAATGCTGTAAAATGATTAATTGCAATTAATCGCATCCAAAATAAAAGTCCTGTTTACATAATATATGTGTACTGTATATCTGTATATAACAACACACACATATGTATTTAAGCATGCTATGTTTTTGTATTAAATATGTTTATCTAATATATAAATAATATAAATATGTGCACGTTAATACATGGAATTTTCTAAATATATACTGTACGTGTGTGCATTTGATATATACATAATAAATATAAATATATATCTATAGATAGATATATAGAAAGATAGATAGATAATGTGCATACCAAGTCAGATTATTTGATTTTTGCCTAAAACAATTATATTCACTATATTTTTTCCAATTAAACATTTGAGTTTGATGAAAAATAAGATCTCTGCCTTTTGACTGGTGAATATCCTGGCAAACCCGAACCTTGCGAGACGTTAAAAGTTTCTTTAAAGAGTTCCTTCGTAAGGAAACGGGGGTTAATGAACTCTGAATCAGATGGGGGCGTGACCTTTGTCTAATTAGGGATTGAGGGTGCTTGGAAAGCCCTTAAAAAAAGTTACTGGCCAAAACCCTGCGGCTACAAATAAAGACTCTTCCTGGGCACTCGGCGGGAAGGCAAACCCTGCCTGGATTTCTTTCCTTTTTAAAAAATTCTGCTTCTATTCTGCTCTGGTCTCCCACATACCGAAGTCTGTCTTTCAGCCAATCAAGTAGAACTGCAGAATTAATATTCATGAGCGTCTAGGTTAAGCCCCGCCCACTTTAAAGACCCGATGGTTTCCTCCAGACCAGAGGGTCTGTGTGTTAATCTATTGATTATTTGTTTTTAATCACCGCTCCATTGTTCCAGTCGGCTTCCTTGATGTCGTCACCGAATCAATACCTCTCTCTCTCTCTCTCTGCTTTGTTTGTTTTCTTTCCACAAGCATTTTTCCACTCACGCCGAATAATGTTTAGCGTCTGGCGGACGAAGTAATTTGTTGACTCCGTCAAACACACCCGGCTCTCTCCCAGAGATTAAAGGCCATAAAAACTAGTCCAAAAACATTTCCAAACAACCATCAGCTGACGCAAGCGGACTCGATTGGATCAAACAGATCATTAATTTCCCTGCGGTTTCCATCATCTCGCCAAAACCCAAAATATTTTTGGCAGATGAGTCTTTTGGACTCTTTAGCGGCAGGTTTTCACAGTAATCGAAATGCCAAATGGCTTTTATAAGCAGCGATTTATCCACATGGACGCAAACATTTTTTATTTCTTTGAGTTAAACGAAATAAAGTGAAATGCAAAAATTAAATAAAGAAAAAATCATTTAAAAGAAATTAAAAATAAAACAATTTAATGCAAATCCAAACGTTTAATTTGGAATAAATATTACATATAAATTTATAAATATTTAATAAAATGCAAATGTTAATTTCTTTCAATAAATTAGTTCTGTAAAATTATGAATCATATTCAAAATAAGTTTTTGTTTACATTATATGTGCTGTGTATCTTTATATATATACATATATATATATATATATATATATATATATATATATATATATATATATATATACTCACGTGCATGTATATATTTTAGAAAAACATGGTGTATATATATTAAATATATTTCTAATTTAATTATATGAACATGTAGGTGTATATATAAATATTTTCAAAATATATACAGTATGCGTGTGTATCTGTATATACGTAATAAAATATATTATGCAAGCCAAAACTTTTATTTTGTACGTGATTAATCGTTTGACAGCACTAATAATTTATATCAAATAAAAACAAAACTTGGTGGTTTATTATAGCCATGCCGTACAGTAGCTAATGAGAATAGTTGTTTTGAAGTCCAATAAAACTGAGATAAAACGCTCTTAAAAGTGATTTAAGAACAACATTGGTGCACTAGGGCGGCTCGAGCTTCCCACATGATGCTATTCGAGCAAACCGGTCCAGTTAAATACAGTTTGTTGTTCTGTATTACGACCACATTTGTGCGGTGCATTTGAACGCGATGCATCCCCCGAGGACCGAGTATGTGCTCGGATACAGACGCTAAACCAGTCCTGGTGGGGTTAGGATAACTAGCCTAGCAGTAAAGGGCATCTTGAGCTGTGGGCCGCTTCCCACAGAGCAAAGCCTGATTGGCTGCCGCGGGCCAGGCCACGCCCCCTCATGTAAATATTCATGTTCTCTTCTGCCACACGTGTCTGTGCGACTCGCACTAAAACACTTCTGGGCTAAATGATAGTTCTGCGAGAACGAGCCTTTCATTAAGAGATCAGCGAGAGACCCATTTAGGGTTTTATTACGCAAAGCCATGAAAAAAGAAATTACATTTGTTTTTATTTTATCTGTATTTGAACACACGTGCACATTATTACATGTATTTATAATTAAATGTATATGATGTGCATTTAATTACATTTTAATAAAAATGTTAAAACATTATAGTAAATAGTAACAGAATATTTACGATATATAAAATGTAGCATATAGTAAATTATATTTTAATGTAACACTATAGTATATAATATATACTATTCACAATTTTAAAAAAATAAATGTAATTTTGAATGTTTTAAAGAACATTTTAATATAATATTATTAGATTTAAAATATATATATATACACACACACAAAATACAATAAACTAATACTGTAATATGGTACTATATACTACATAAATATAACTTTGAATGTTTTAAAGAACATTTTAATATAATATTATTAGATTAAAAAAAAATATATATATATATATATATATATATATATATATATATATATATATATATATATATATTATATATATATATATATATACACACACACACACACACAATATACAATCAACTAATACTGTACTATGGTACTATAAACTACATAAATATAATTTTGAATGTTTTAAAGAGCATTTTAATATAATATTATTAGACAAAATAAAAAAATAAAATAAAAATATATAAATAAATAATATATATATATATATATATATATATATATATATATATATATATATATATATATACACACACACACACATATATATATATATATATATATATATATATATATATATATATACACACACACACACAATATACAATCAACTAATACTGTACTATGGTACTATATACTAACTATTATTAACTACTTAACTATTATTTACAAAAATTAGAACTTAAAACTTAAAAATATTCACTATTTTACAAAACAACAGTTACTAAAGGCTGCAGTTACTATAAAATACTACATATACTATACTATACTGTGGAATATTACACTTTACTATACCATACCCTCCATTGTAAGTTAAGTTAATATATTTTAACTGAAATAAATACATGCTCCCTCACAGAATCATTTATACGGTGTGTATTAATGAAAAACGTACTTATTAAAAACCTCGTAGCGCCAGCTGACTTTCTGTAATAGTTTATATCGCCTTACACTGTTCTGTTTTTCTCTTATTTTGCTCTCAAGGCGCGTTTAAACGACAACAAATGCGCGAAATGTGTTTTATGAAGCGCAGACGGAGGCAGAGGGACGTTACTCGAGTGTTATTATGTCATGTTTCCTTCGCGGTCCGCTTTTCGGCAGCAGTGATGAGGTGTTTGAGGTAAACTCACCTTGGCCCCGCAGAAACCCGCACAAAGACAACAGCACGACCACAGAGAGATCCATTTATCCGCGACAGAGAGTCGTTTAAAGTCTCGAGGGGAGAAACACAGAGAGAGAGTCGCGCTGAGGCTGATTGCGAGCGCTTTAATGAGCGCGCGTCCGCTGCGCGTTCCGGGGGCAGGACCGAGCTCTCGCGGACGCGCGATCACGGACGCGCGCTTATTTGGTCGTTACGTGTCGATAAAACGGCTTTGTCGGAATAAACCTCGAATAATGATCGTCCAGGTCGAGTTTACAGAGACTTTTACTGTGGTAAACTCGGCCAAATGCCGTTGTCATTCGATAAAAGTGCCTTAAAAAGTTCCCGAATTAATTTACTGTGATTTTACAGCATCACGCGCAACTAAAAATTAACCCTATTTCCACGATAGCCTTGGCGTTGCTATGGTTTCAGGGCCTAGCTTAGCTCGCTAACGCGCGGTTTTTAGCTAACGCTGCGAGCTAATCGCGAAGATCGCAAAAAATCCCTTTATTTACACGATATATTCATATTGTTACTTCAATGTAGTTTTGTAAGGACACATAATTATATCACTCAGCTGTAGCCTGTTAATCTTGTACGTTAAATACTTTTTCCTCTCTTTTTTTTTGAGAAAAAAAGTTATGGTTACCATGGCAATTTTTTTGCTAAGGGTACATAATTACATCAGTATTTATCCTAACCCTTTTGCACATGTTAATTGATATTTAATTAATAATCAATATGGAAATAAACAGGATTTTGCCATTATGATATATATAAAAGCCATCCAAAATAAGTGCTCTTTTTAAATAATTAATGATTTGATATCCGTGGATGATTAAAGTACACATTACAGAGTTTTCGGTTATGTCACACTACGCGTTTTCTTGGATGAAGGTTGGTTTGATTAAAGAGAGCGATTTAAGGTTAATTGCATTTCTATCATAACATCTCAAGAGGGTTTGAATTATGACTGCTGAGGGTTTCGCTTTCCCCTCGCCGTACATCTGGAGAGGATCAATATCATACAATCTGCAGGCGTATGAAGTATTTTTTATAAACTCTTGGTTAGAAATCGTACTCGCTGAAATCTCAAGAATGATATTCGCCCACGCCGCCAATGTTTTGGACCGTTCATTCACTCGTAGAGGCCGTCGAGCAATAAATCAGGCCGACAAAACTCTGACTGATTGATTTTATTTGCTCTTTCCAGACGCCTCCGCGGTAGACCTCCGGTTTCATCTCACCAAATGGCCCGACAAAGAATCACAGACACGGGGAGAAGCATTCTAGACGTCGTGAAACGTTTACGAGTCGCGAAGACCGTTTCAGCTTGGGCCCCCGGAAGTAAAAATCGCATTTATTTTTCCCAGAGGTCAGTGAATTTGATATTTTCTCTTGTACGATTGCATAATTCCCAATAATTCTGAAGGCAAATCGTGCAAAACAAAGTAGCTGCCTTATAGATTATGCCGAATATGCTCGATTATGAGATTTAAACGTAAAAAAGTCAAATTTCCTGATTTAAACTCACGGTTCTTAAAAACAAAGTCCAAAAACAAACATTTTTGAGAAATGAGTCCGACTTGTACGATGGCTACGTACTCAGAGTTTTGTTTTTCTTTCTCAGAATTGCGAAAATATCTCAATTTGGAGTTTAACGTGTAATAAAGTAGGAATTAACTCTAACGATAAAGGCAGAGAGAGACAATGTCGTTAGAATCACTTTGAATGAATGATACAAACATCGACTGGCAGAAAAAAAACGTAGAATATCGTGAATGCGCGTATAAATGGTATGTCAAATAAAAAGAATACTCGTGGTATAGATATGCAAAACATTTTGCATATCAATACCACGATAAGATTCATTATCAATACCGCGATTTTAATCGTGTGTACGCTAATATCGTTATCATAGTAGCGCTGTCAAGCGTTTAATCGCATCCAAAAAAAATTTTTTTCATTTGCATAATATATGGATGTGTACTGTGTATATTTATTATAAAGGCACACACATAAGCTATTATTATGTATATATTTATATTAATATAATTTATATAGAAAAATATATTAAAAAAAAAAATATATATATATATATATATATATATATATATATATATATATATATTTTTTTTTTTTTTTTTTTTAATATATACATGCTAGTGTTTGTATTTATGCATACATAATAAATACACACAGCAAACACACATATCATGGGAACAAAAACTTTTATTGTGAATGCGCGATAAACTCGTAACGTCCCAAGGCATCAACTCACAATTGCAAAGCGAAAAAATAGCTTTTTTTATTCGATATATAAAGAAAAAAATACCTCTCAAAGCAATGCTACTGAAAAAGTACAGTAAAATTTCAAGTACTCCAATCCGATTGGGCGAGCACCTTTGTGGAGCCACCCTCACAAGTGTCTCTTTTTTTTTAGCGTTTCCCTCACACTAATCTAATTTCCCGAAATTAGCAATCACGAGTGAAATAATTGCCAGACGATTTAACAAACGGCGCTCTTCCAGGCCGGGGTCTGGAGTTTCAATCAGTCGCTCCCGCCGGGCAGAGCGGACAATAATCAAAGCCACATGCTCGCAGCTGGAGAAACACGCTCACGCAGCGGATCGAGTCGTGCGTCTGAGGCCTCAGTCAAACGCTAACAGATATATCATGCTCCGGGTGCTTTCAATTGTAGGAGCATCGATGATAGTGAGTAGATTTCTGCGTAAAGCTCACCGGCATGACGTTGCGGGTGGCTGGGAAGTGATTCGTATGTGTTATTCAATTTAATCCAAAATGATTTGCATTCGGTGTTATAGGTGGTTGCTAGGGTGGTTTAATGGTTGCTAGGCTTTCGCATCCATGCGTCCTTTTTTTGCATCAGCGTCAGTATCTATGTAATATTTTTGTACCTGTTTTGTTGAGTTCAGATGGAAGCATAAAACACTCTCAGAAAGTACAAAAGGTACAAAAGCCGTCACACATTTAAAGTGTGCACATTAGAAGCTAATAGGTACAAAAGTGCACCTTTTGAAAAGGTAGAGAGCTTTTGTACCTTTTTTTCTGAATGTGAAGCCCCGCCATGGAATAAAAAAACGGTAAAAAGTAACCGCTAACTTTTTATTTCAGTTTTTATAGCACTGTTCTGACTTTCTTTGGTATGAAATCACACTTTTAAGAAAATGAGTCTCTTTTAAGTACGAAACAAAAAAATGTAAAAAGGTAAAGTTCACAAAGGAGTTCACAAAAACTGTAAGATCCATTAAAATTAAGATTTTTTCCGAAGCATCGAAAAGCCGAGTAATGATGCAGAAAATCCCGGTTCGATCCCAGCAATAAATTACATTTTACAATATATTACAATAGAAAACCGTAATTCTTTACTGTAATACTATTTCACATTTTTTACTGTATTTTCGATCACTTAACTGCAGCCTTGGTGAACGCGAGGCACTCTTTTCCAAAACATCACCGTCCGAAACTTTTAATCGGCGGTTTAAGTTTGCTAACGCATTTGAGTGTTTAAACCTGAGGAGCCTTCGTGTCTTTATTGAATATTAGAGTCTGTGCGTTTGTATGAATAAACATGGCCTTATAAGGGCCCCTGAAGACCCGATAATGGTTGCCAGATTTAGCGCAAACTAACATCTAAAGCCCAATTTACGTGCTCCTAGCGCTCTGCTATCTTTATTCCTCTCTCTCTCTCTCTCTTAAGGGTTTAACGAGGACCAGCGCAGAGCCAAACTGTGGCTTTCAGAAGGAAATTAGCGCGGCAGAGGTCATCTTTAAATGACGGTAATCTCGCAGGGGGCTCCAGCGCTCTTTTGAACTCAGAATGGGTCCGTCCTGCCTTATCTGTGTCACACAGCGGTGGGCCGCAATCAACCGCAGACCCCCTCAGACCGCGTTCAAAGGGCCGGAGGAGCCAGAGTCGAGGCGCTTTTAACGGAGATTATTTTGATGTGAGGTAACAGCTCCGTTTCGTCATTACGGTAACGGCCGGAACTGTTTTTTTCGTTTGATTTTTGTAAAAGGTCAGCGACGATACTACTACCTTGAGTGAACGATGCCCGTTGCGTACATACGCATTTATCTTATTATTTTTTATTTGTGGTGTGGCGATAATAAAAGTTAATGATTAAATACATTTACCGCAACCAACACTGAAATAAAATTGCTTCTCGTAGTAGATAGATGTTTGGTGATTTTATATATATATGCAAAAAATGTGTGTGTGTGTATGATTTTAAAAAATAAATAATAATAATTAAAATTAATTTATGTTTAAAAATATATATATGTGTGTGTGGCTGTTTAAAAATAATTATATATATATATATATATATATATATAAATAAAAAAAAAAAGATAAAAATATATATATATTTAAAAATATATATATATATATATATATATATATATATATATATATATATATATATATATATAAAGAAATTTTTTTAAAATATATATATTAAAAAAATATATATATATATATATATATATATATATATAAAGAAAAAAAAATATATATATATACTTTTTTTTGCATCTGTCAGTACACACACACAAAATATAAAATATATCAAAATATATTTTCAAATATATTAAATACATATTTTCAGTTATGCTTTTTCAAAATGTATTTTTCAGTTTAAAGTCAAACTGTAAAATCGATTAATTGGAATAAATCCATATTAAACTTCGTTTAGTCAATAAGTGAAAGGCTAAATCATTTCTATAGCATCAATAAAATAAATGTGTTCTTTCTGTGTTCGCTTCTTTAGTTAAGTTGCTAAGTTTTAGTTAAATTGTTCATCTTTAACTGATTTGCGATTTTCTTCAGATCACTTATCTGAGACCAGACTCGTAATCTTCTCCATTATTTCCATCTCTAGTTTCTCAGCGACTGCTGGTCCAGGGGGATTCTGGGTAATCTTCCAGCTCTGGATGATCTGGAAGTAAGTGCTGCTCTTTGCCGCCCACTGGTGTTTTTTCTGCTTCTTTTCCTCTGCGCTGGATAAAGATCTAACCGAGCCATCAGTCAACGATAAACTATCTGTCCCGGCGTCTGCTGACTGCGGTTTACGTTTGAGACAGAACCTGAACGGCGAATCAATTCGTGAAGACGAAACAAAATTAATTCATGCATTCTTTTGTGACAATGTGGCTTAAATTGTTTCTTCGGCGAAACGTGTTTAATTCAGCGTTTGCTGAATAAATTAGAATAGGGCCAACAACAAAGTAAATCATTTTTTTTGTGATTAACATGTTTTTTTTTTGGTAAGAAAAGTACACAATTACATGTTAATTTAGAAAAATAGAGCCATTTTATATAAATAGTAGTTAATATCGTTAACTAATAAAAATGCATTTTTGTTGCTTAAAAAAATTATTTAAATAAATAATAAATAATAATAATAATAATAAATAAAAAAATTGGAATTTAATTATTTTTGTTTAGGTTAG
>NC_056723.1:1522584-1540084 GCF_018831695.1 Puntigrus tetrazona | reverse complement strand
ATATCAGGTCTGCATCTAGCTTTCTTCAGTCTCCATGTTGTTTCAATCACTATGTTTCAATCGTTGCAACATTGCAATCTCGATTGCCCTATAATAATTAGAGTTTGTTAACTTGATGAATGCATGCATCTCTGCTTTAACGCGGATGTTTTAAGGAGGTTATGCGTTCTGTTGAAGCGATGTTGTTTTTGACAAGCAGACGTGATGGACGGATCCGTATCGTACCAACATGCCCGGGAGCACCTGGAGCTGAAGAACGCCCCGTACCTTCACTGACAGATCACCTTTAGCACAGTTTAGCGATGAAATGCTGCCGAGCTCTTATAAAAAGATCGCTCGAGTCTCAGATGTTTCTCAGCAACCTCAGTATGCTCCCCAGTCATTGCCCAGATTTGCTCTTTGGAGTCTGTTTTTATCTCTCCTGAAGAAACATCCGAGCTAAAACCGATACCTTAATGAAATATAATTGAGAACTGCAGCCCGGAGCGGGTTCGTTCTCCTAAATGAGCAACATCGAGCCGCTGGGAAGAAAAACACTCTTCCTGGAGCATCAGTATGCAGAGAACGGCTGAAGACACAAAGAACGAGCAGGAGAAAGGATTGAATGAACGAGCGTTTGAATTCACAAGTACTACGGCGATTTTGAGTTTAGGGGCGTAAGAACAGTTCACATGACTTTCTTCTTTCAGACGAACACAGTCAGAGGTTTTTTTTAAATGTATCCTGGCTCTTCCAAGCTTGGCGACGCTGGTGGATAGCGACCCTCAGTTTGAAGCTCTGTGAATATATATGGTATATATCCACAAGTGCCGCGACGCAAAACTAACCTATATGCCTTTGGGGGTCATCACGTGTCCTCTTAAACAGAGCGATGGGTTTTTGTGACAAAAATATTTGTAGTTTTCCAATTATTTCGTTAATAACGTTTTTTTGCCGCAAGAGCCCTAATTGTGGCTTCTTGGCTGACTTCTGACTCGACGCACAACGTGTGATGTGACTTGCGTTATGTGTCCAGTCAGAAAAACTCAGACTGTGTTCGTCTGAAGGAAGAAAGTCATGTACACCTAAGAGTAACTTATGCCATAATTTTCATTTTTGGGTGAACTATTTCTTTAAGAAAACAAGTTGATTCAGTACTCCAATAGTCTGGTATACTAGGGTGCTTGCATTGTTATGTGGTTGCTAGGGTGTTTTTTTAAGGTTGTGATGTTGTTACTAATGCATTCAGTTCAATGCATTCCATGTTTTTAGTGTTCTCTGTGCTTTTTAGGCTTTTCTGAGTGGTTGCCAGGGTGTTGCTATGCAGTTGCTGATGTATTCAGAATGTTTTAGTGTCATTCTGATTAATAAGGGTATTCTGGGTGATTGTCATTGGTTGCTATGCGGTTACTAATTCATTCTAATTCCTGTTTTAAGTGTTCTCTTTGGTTGATGTGGTGTTCTGAGTGGTTGCCAAGGTGTTGCTATGCAGTTGCTGATGTATTCAGAATGTTTTAATGTCATTATGATGTTTAGGGTATTCTGGGTGAATGGCATTGGTTGCTATGTGGTTACTAATTCATTCTAATTCCTGTTTTAAGTGTTCTCTTTGGTAGATGTGGTGTTCTGAGTGGTTGCCAGGGTGTTGCTATGCAGTTGCCGATGTATTCAGAATGTTTTAGTGTCATTCTGATTAATAGGGTATTCTGGGTGATTGTCATTGGTTGCTATGTGGTTACTAATTCATTCTAATTCCTGTTTTAAGTGTTCTCTTTGGTTGATGTGGTGTTCCGAGTGGTTGCCAGGGTGTTGCTATGCAGTTGCTGATGTATTCAGAAAGTTTTAGTGTCATTCTGATTAATAGGGTATTCTGGGGGATTGTCATTGGTTGCTAGGCGGTTACTAATTCATTCTAATTCCTGTTTTAAGTGTTCTCTTTGGTTGATGTGGCATTCTGAGTGGTTGCCAGGGTGTTGCTATGCAGTTGCTGATGTATTCAGAATGTTTTAGTGTCATTCTGATTATTAGGGTATTCTGGGTGATTGTCATTGGTTGCTATGTGGTTACTAATTCATTCTAATTCCTGTTTTAAGTGTTCTCTTTGGTTGATGTGGTGTTCTTGGCGGTTGCTAGGATATTCTGTATGATTGCTGAGGTGTTGCTATGTGGTTATTGATGTCTTCAGAATGTTTTTTTGTATTTTTCTGTGTGGTTACTGCAATGCTATGCAGTTGCTAAGGTCTTATGAGTGACTTTTAATGCACTGCTATGTGGTTGCAAGAGCGTTCTATGTGCATGGCCATTACAGGGTAGATGCTAGGTAAATGTTAAAGAAAATTTGTTACGGTATTATTCATAGTGTTTTAAATTGTTGCTATGCAGTTGCTATGGTGTTCTCTGTGGTTTCCAGAGTGTTGCTCCTTAGTTATTAAAGTATTAAAACAGTTTCTAGTATTACTTGTGGTTGTTAGAGTGTTTTGGGTGGTTACCACTTTGTTGCTATGCAGTTGCTAAGGTCTTCCAAGCGTACTTTTATGTGGCTATGTGATTGTTGTGTGGCTGGGTGGGTTCCACAGGGTTCTGCTAATACAATTATTGCTGCTAAATACAAAGATATTATTCATATTGCTTAATAAAATTAAAGTTTATTTATAGCACTTTTCACAATAAAAATCATTGCAAAGTAGCTTTACAGGAGTAGATTTTTATTTAGGAGTAGAGCTATGCAGCTACCTCCAAAGCAGCTGCTAATTTCTTAAGAGTTTGTTCTAGGCGGTTGCTACGACATTGCTGGGTGGTCTTAAAGGGTTCCGCTAAGAACCTTAAGGTATTATTTGTTATGTTTTGGAAGTGTTGCTATGCAGTTGGTATGGTGTTTTGGGTGATTGCCACTGCGTTGCTATGCAGTTGCTAAGGTGGATTTTAATGCACTTGTGTGCCTATGAGATTGTGTATGTGGTTGCTAGGGTGATTTTATAGGGTAAGAAGTTGTAACCGTATTATTCAGAGTATTTATTGAGCATTGCTATGCAGGGGTTTCTAAGGTGTGGGTGGTTGCCAGAGCATTACTATGCAATTACTATTTTCAGATGTGGTTATGTGGTTGCAAGGATTTTTCAAAGTTTCGCTAAGAATTTTTTTGCTATGGTGTTTTGGGTGGTTGCCGGGGTGTTGCTATGTGGTGGACGACATGTTCTGAATGTTTGAAAAATGTCTGTAAAAACAAAAATGAGCGCACTCATTAAATAAATAAATAAAAATAATAGAAATGTGCCTGCTTTTGACCAATATCCCATGATCCTCTCTGGAGATTCATTCTGAGCCCCGTTTATTCAGCTCCTGAGAGGCTGGTGTGATCAGGGTGGTCTTTTGAGACGGAGCCAGAATGTTTCCTTTCTCTGGTGCCCTTCAGCTGAGAGAAAAAAAAACGCTTCACAGGCTGAAAGAGCGCTGGGTGACGGCGTTATGCAATCCGCCGGTGCCCCGCTGAAGCCTCACGCTCTCAGTGTTTTGTGAATGGGAGCGAGAGGGAGGTGCAGGGGGGAGGAGTTGGACTTAGACCATCCAGGGCTGACTGACGGGTTCCACGAAACCAGAAAACCTCCACATTAAAGAGCAAAACCTGAGAATATACAGCACACTTGACACTGCCGGCCGCCCCACAACGTCCTGATGAAAGGTGAGTTTCCTCCTGCTATTTCATGCTCCTTCATGCCTATTCAGTGCAATGCATTCTTCTGTGTGCATGACTTTTTTTAGGTAAAAGCAACTCTATAAGTGCACGTTTGTGTAGGTGTATCACTTTGATTCTAATCAAAACCTGTTTGTACTGTCACAAAAAAAAAAAATCGCTTTCAACGCAACTTGACTTTCTAAATAATTCTAACAAAAAAATATGTTAACGCTTATAGATTTATAACATCTCATTGACTGCAATATCGTGACTGGCTGCAGCACTAGGACAGTTTTCTACATTGTAGACTGATAGTTGAGAGTCTTCGGCCAACTTTACTAACACAAATGATTAGCATTAGAAAAAAGTAAGGAGCAAAACACGTCACACAAATAAACACTTTTATATTTGAGCTTCTTGTTTGTCCGCATTCCAGTTTTTGCAATACTGTTTAAAAATTTGGATCAGGAAGATGTTTTTATAAGATAATAATCTTATTTATTAAGGATGCACTTAATTTATCAAAAGTGACAAAACGATTGCAAACAAATTCTGTTATTTTGAAACTTCTATTCACGCAGTTTACCACAAAATTAATTTTCAACATTGATAATCATCAGAAATGTATCTTGAGCAGCGACTGAGTATATCGGAATAATTTTTGAAGGATCATGTGACACCGAAGACTGGAGTAATGATGCGCATCACAGAAATAAATGACATTTTAACAGATATTCACATAGAAAATTTACATTTTACAGCATTTTTGATCAAATAAAGGCAGCTTCAGTGAGCACAAACACTTACTTCAAAAACGTTAGAAATTCGTACAAATTTTTGAACAATAATTATATTTGTCTACAATTATAATTAGAACCGTGTTTTACGATCATGACAAACAACTTTTGGAGATCAAGGAAGAGAAGAACCAATTGCCTGCCAAGCAACTTCATTGGTTCTAAATGTGCAATTAATGATTTTGTGGTCAGAATGAATGCAAACTCCATGCACGAGGAATTTTAGTGCTTCATGCATCTGCATGAATCTGTCACGTATGTGATATACAGTCTGTAGATGTTTTCAGCTATGTGGTTCGTTCCTCTGGGATTTTTCCACTAGCATGTTCGCATTTCAAACGTCATTGCAACACGTGTTATTCTGCTTGCATGATTGAACAAGAAGCCACAAAGCGAAACAATAAACTCATTAATTTCAATTTGTTGGTTATTAATCAAAATCCTGGCAGCTACACCCATGAAATAAATGTTTGTGGATCGGTTCAATAGCTATGAATCCAAATAATTCGCTGCTGGGCTGAAGGTCCTAAATGACACACGAGTGTGACTTATGGACGCTCCCGTGGAGTTTGGCCTCGCATTGACTGTGCTGTAATATGTGTTTTTGGATTATTTGATGATCTTTCTGCCTGTACGTTCCAGCTTTATGTCAGCAAGTTGATAGATTTTCTGAGCAGGCAGAGGTCCTGGCAAACGGCAACTTTTGGCAAGATGCCATTTTTATTTGTCCTGCAAGTATCAACCTGCATCGAGAGCTCTTCTATTTCTGTCATTTCTCATCTTTCAAATCGTAATTTGATGTCACAGACGGCCCCAGAGGACACGTTTGCCCTTTCATATCTAATGAAAATTTGAGAAATGTTCGAGTTCATATTGAGACATTTTGATTTGCAGGCTCATCTTGTCAAATCTGAGCATTTTTGAGATCTTCTTCAAAACTAGAGGTGAGGTGAGATTTTACTTAAGAGAAGTATTTGAGGTGCATTTGAGGTGTCTAGAACTAGGTACTATTTTTCTTTATTTGTTTGTATTAATACATTTGAGATTGGGCAGAGTTTGAGATATTTTTAGATCTCCTTTGAAACTTGAGATGATATCTGTGAGATTAAGTCAGTTTGCGTTCCATTGGTATCTATGAGAAACAGTTGAGATAATAAGTAGATCTACTCTTTTCTTTTCCTTTGGTATTTTTGAGAGGTCTGAGAATTGAGACGTTTTTGAGATCCCTTTCGAAGCTTGAGATTAACAGGGTTTCATTTCTTGTGAGAAAAAAGAATAACAGCAGATCTTAGGAGGTCAGTTTGAATCTCATTGGTGTCTAGAAGAAACAGCTGACATATTACAGAGACATTTGAGGAATTCTTGGAATCTCTGAAATCTGAGATTAGATATTTTTAGTTTGAGACAGATTTAGATCTCTTTTGTAACTATAGTGATCATATATGTGATCATATGATCACGTATTATTTTCAGGAGGGTTTGCTTTCAGGAGAAACATCTGAGGAGAATGCGGCCGGGTCCGTTTGCATTCTGTTTTCTAGGAGAAACAGTTGAGATGTTAAAGAGATCTTCGTGGAATTCTTAGAATCTCTGTGAAATTTGAGAAGCTTTTGAGATATTTTTAGATCTCTTTTGTGACTCTAAAGATGATGTATGTGAGATTAGCGGGGTTTTCCCTTAGGAGAAATATCTGAGAAGCAGGACAATTGTGTAGGTCCGTTTGCATTCCAGCGTCTAGGAGAAACAGTGGAGATATTAAAAAGATATGTGCAGTTCAAGTCAGTTTAAGATCTCTTTTTGAGGATGTGATTTAATTGAAGGTAACAGAGTTTATTTTCTTATGAGAAACACATGAGAAGCAGGAGGCTTCAGAAGGTCAGATTGCATCTCAATGGTCTTTAGGAGAAACAGATGAGACATTAAAGAGATCCATAAATTTGAGCAGAGTTTGAGACATTTTGAGATCCATTTGGGTGTATATATGTGAGATTAGGAGGAGTTTTGTCCTCAAGAGAAATTATGTGAGATTAATCTGAGAAGATTTAAGAAGGTCAGTTTGCATCTCACCGCTGTCTAGGAGAAACAGCTGAGATAATAAGGAGATCTATAGTAGTCAACATTGGTGGATCAAACGAGTTCATCAAAATTGAAAGGTTTTGATCCTCTTCAAATGTTGACTACTGTGTATGCATTTCTTCTTTTCTCTTGGTATCTTTGAGAATTCTAAGGACAGTTTGAGATCTTGTCTGAGAAGCAGCTACTCCATTTGCACTCCATTTAAGCTCTTCTATTTTATTAACCTGGTATTTGATTTCTAGCGAGAACGGTCAGAGAACCAGAAGACTGAAGTACAAAACATTTTTGATAACACGGATAAGTAATTGAGATACTAAAGAGATCCACAGTTTGTTTCTAGCACAAGTTCCTGACTTTTAAATGTAGAGTTTGGTATCATTGGTATCATCTGAGCACAGACTGAGATGCTTTTGAGTTCCATTCTGAAAAACTTGAGATCACACAAAGAGCAGATTCTGAGAAGC
The DNA here is from genome assembly GCF_018831695.1 of Puntigrus tetrazona. Lineage (NCBI taxonomy): Eukaryota > Metazoa > Chordata > Actinopteri > Cypriniformes > Cyprinidae > Puntigrus > Puntigrus tetrazona. The sequence goes on along the minus strand of NC_056723.1, from coordinate 1,533,095 downwards.
AAGGGACTCTAATATTACTGGTGTCAGAGAGAATTGACTGAGATGATATCTGTTTTGTGATTTTTTTTCCTGCTGGTAAACAGCGCAAAGAGAAGCTTAGCTCTATAGTACTAATGTGTGATCTCATCTCTGGCCTTGTGAAAACTGCAGTAAACTGTGATCAAACCGCTTGGCTCTGAGGTCATCTTCCAAACAAACGGCCTTCCAGCCCAGAAGTCTGTTGTACCTCACGCTGCCAGCCCTTCATTCCTTCAGGTGTCTTGTTAATGCAAGAGGCTATTTTTACCAGCCTGGTAAAGCTTTTCACTGACGACTGTGACAGTAGAGGCGCTGCTCTGTTTCTGCACAAGAGAAAGAGCACATTCTCAAGGCCTCAGGCTCTGCGGGACATCCACTGTGCTTGTTGTTTGAAACCTCAAGTATGTGGAACAGACATAGTGTCCCTTGAGGGACGGAGACAGGGAGACCTATGAACTCTGGACCCCTGGAGCCTTGAAGCAGGTTTTGATCCAGCACTGGAGTTGCGTATGGCATAAAATTAAGTGAAAATGTACTTAAAATCGAACACTGATATTAAAGCTGGGGAAACAAATCGATGCATCGCGACACCAAAAATTATTCTGCTGATGATTTTCTGAATGCATGGTTATTCTCTCTTGAATTTATTACATTAGACTGCACAGCATGCTGCTTGCTTCCAGGTCCTTACACACACTCCAACCTAAAATAATCATTCATAAAGTTTGAAAAGTTGAATAAATTAAAAGGGTGTTCACAGTGAGCTGTGTTTACATTAATCTTGAGCTGAGGTGTAATTACACGAATCAGCCACACGAGCACTTTTTTTCACAAGCAGGGTGTGAAGTTAAAAAACTAGATTGGAGCGCCATTTTCTGGTAAAAACTAAGCTCAGTATTGATTCCAGAGTGAATTGCGATGCATTCAGAATATGCCACAATATAAACGCAATGTGCAAAGTTTCACATTAAGTACTTTCCCATTAAAAAAAACGTTATAAGTGGAATGAGTTCATATCATGGCTTTATCTGCTTTCCTATATAATTTTATATTTAAATATATATATTTTTAAAAATATTCCGCTCTAAGTGTTTCAAAATAGGGTGAAGAAACAAGTGATTAAATATTTAAGCAGATGCATATGAAAAATAACCAGATTAAAAAGCATTAAACAGCATGTAAAAAAAAAAAGTTGGCAATGGCTGGAAAAAAAAATGCTGGTGAAAAAGGGTTAAATGATGACAGAATTTCTTTGTTTTTGTTTTTTTCGGTGAACTATTGCTTTAATGTCTTTGACTTGGTCTTGTTTGTGACGGGACCACTGAAAGCACAGATGAGCCCGACCCGTTAATTCAAGCTGACAGATATGAACACAGTGAGTGAGTCTTCTGTTTCACACACAGAGATTGTACATTCCCACAATGCTAGTGTAATCTGTCACTATCATGGCAAACAGCAGATAGTATATAGTCACCAGTATTGCCCTAGAATGCGAACTGGTCACCCAGAAATGAGTTCTGTCTTTTGTCATTACCAACCTTCAAACCAAACTTGTCTGAAAAAAGGCCAACATTTTGGTAGAAATGCCTGTTGTTTATAGTTTTTTTATTGCTATGCAATTGCTAGGGTGTTGCTGTGTGGATGCTAAGGTAACCAAAGCATTTTTAACACGTAGCTATGCAGTTACAGTACTTTTTGAAGCATTCAGCAGTGTTGCTATGCATTTGGTCCCTAAGTGTTTTTAATATGATGTTATATAATATTTTGCTATTAAGTTGTAATAACATTTTAAGTGTTTCATTGCACATTGCTATGCAGTTGTTACGACGTTGCTATGTGGTTGCTAAAATAGTGTTAACATAATGCTATGCAGTATGTGTGTGTGTGTGCATGTGTGTGTTGTTATGCAGTTGCTAGGGTGTTGCTATGTAATTAGTAAAGACTCTGAGTGTGTTTCAACATGTTGCTGTGCAGTTGGAAAAACATTGGCTAAGTCCCATAAAGTGAATGTCGCTCTAAAGGGTTAAACAAGTAACCGAAACTTTTTCTATAAGAGACGTCGAATCATCTCTTTCCAGATAACTCAACATTACGAGGAAGCTTCAACTTCCACTTTAACTTTCAAACGTTAAAAGTCCCATAAAGTGACTGGAAGGTGCCTTTCTACAGAAACACCATCACTGAAACAACCTGGCAGTGAACTGGGTCTGCATGGTGTGTCATACACTAACTTCTGTAAAAGCACCGTCTGAGGGCATAACTTCTAATGCAGAGAGTCCTAGTAATTGGAATAGTCTGTAAAATGTCTGCTGGAAACCCCAGCATCTTTTGTGGTCCTCATCAGGAGTTCAAGAACTCAGGCATGGGATTAAATACTGTCCACCTTATCTAAAACAGGATAACCAGAATTGTGCACAGCGAGCCGTCGAGGAGGGATATCAGAACTGAGAGCCACAATTTAGTAGGTCAATGGGGGGCTATCAGTAAGAGATAAGACCCTAAGCCTAACATACCTTGGCCAGGACTCCTGGGAGCACAGTGATAGGAGGAAATGCTCAAAGACATGTGTGAGCTTTTGTGTCCAGATCTAGGGAAGCTGGAGGCAAGAGAAACTCGTATCCACAGTTTTGTCTGAAGAAGCTCGCTCCTCGTCTTTCAGCCAGCTGGAAACAAGAGCCCCACAATTACAACTAGTATGCTGAGTTTTACCCCTTCCTGATTGAAAGCGAGCCTCAAGTGGAGCACTCCGATCAAAGTGATTACAGCGTATCTTCTCCCACATTTATATGCCCCAGAATGTAATTGCTCTGATGGTCAGGAATATTCAGTGTCCAAAGCAGAACCTACTGTACTAGCCTGTTCTGGTGACACAAATGTAGTCTGCCCTGGCAACTACAGTCTTGAACCACATAGAATGGGTAAGAAGCCTCTGGCGTGTAACCCTTATATGCCTCTGGGGATTGGCCCTCTAGAATAAATCCCCAGGCATTAAACCGCAACTGCAATGTCTCATGTTCAAGATGCCCCAAGGTTTAAGTGGATGCTATCACCATGAGACATCCTAGCCTTACATCCTTCAGGGTGCTCAGAATGGATTGGATATACAAACTGACCTCATGGACATCATTGTTCTATGTTCCACGGTTCCTGCCCAACCGTGTTCCTCTTCATATGCTTGCTTCTTATTCCATGTGATTCATTTGATTATGCTCCACCGCCCAACAATTGCTTGACACCCCTGGTGGGCCCACTATTCTGGCCTACGGGGCGTTGGTATGGTTACGTATTGAGCTTTCATTTGTCATTTGACACGCTTGCCTATCAGCATTTGTATCTTAACTTCATAACACGGTTCAGGTTGTGGCATTTTCCGTAGGAACTCCATGATGTCAGTCAGTGACTGAAAGCAAACATCTCGGCTACTTGTGTAACCCTCATTAGAGTTACATCCCTCTTGCTACAATCTTGAACTGCGCTGAATTTTCAGGTTACGACTCGCCTCCTCAGCATAACCCTGAATGAGCGGTTCCACACCGCCATCTTATAAACCCGTTTGTATGGGGGAGTGGCTTCGATGGTAACCGAAACGTTCTCAATAAGAGACAGCGAGCCGAACACAAATCATCTCTTTCCAGATAACTGAACATTACGAGGAACTTTCAAACGTAAATGATTTGATTGTGACACGCACACAAAACACAAAGCGGTCTCTGAAGACAAAGAAACCTGAAGATCATCTTATAACCACATGACGTCACCTACCAAGGTTATTTAAGCCAATTCTTGGTGTGTTTGACACACATGCTTCACAACCAGCTGAACAAAGAATGTTCCCTTTAGGGCTTTTGTGTGCGGCATCGAGAATAGCTTCTGATAGGGAACACTTTGTTTCTCTAGCTGATTGGGAGCCCTTCATTTAAAAGATTTAATTAAATTAATTACACAGTACATTGATTAATAAAACAATAACCACATAGGATTCATTGCATTATATTTTGTAATTAACTGCATTAAATAACAGTGAGTGATACTCTTGACCGAACAGCAGGCATCAGATTCAATCTTTTGTTTTCAAACAGGAGAGAAAGAAATCACGACCAAGATGGAGCCGTCTAATGGGCTGAACCGACCTCTGGAGATTGTTCCGCACACAGAGGTGAAGTTGAAGGACAGAGGACAGTGGAGCAACAAGCTGGAGTTTGTCCTGTCGGTGGCCGGAGAGATCATCGGACTGGGAAACGTCTGGCGCTTCCCGTATCTCTGCTACAAGAACGGTGGAGGTGAGGAGATGCAGAGGGCAGTGATATATACCGTGGTCCTGACCATGGTACATGTCCAAAAAGCCATGCTACATCATGGTACATCTCTTAATAAAACATGGTGTTAGAATCACAGCAAATCACAGTTTAACATAATAGTACCATGAACATGTCCATTAACCTCAATTACAAAAATGCACCAAAAAGTACCACAGTGCTACCATGGTATTTTGGACATGAACTGATATCATGGTTTGTATAAAGGTTCCATTGGAATAGTGTTTGATGCCATTCCTGCCCCATGATACTTGGCCCAAGAAAACACGGTATAACCGCAACATGTCCGAAAAACATCCAATGTACATTAACTACCATGATATTACTAGAGGTTCAAAAGTATAATAATACCATGGTGCATGTCACAAAATTATGGTATTACCAAAACACAATGTTACTATGGTATTAATATGGTATTACCAAAAAAAATGGCATTACCATGGTGCATTACAAAAAAACTATGGTGCATGTGAGTGTGATATTACCATAGTACATGTCTAAAACAAAAAACAAGGTTTTATCATCCAAAAATATTGTATAACAAGAGGTTTAACAGTAAACCAGCAGGTCAACATCAGTCCAGTGCTAGCAGACCCATTAACACATCCCTGCAGGAGAAACAGTGTTTGTGTCTGGACACCTTCCCTCAGAGGCCTCAGAGTAATCTGCCATCGTGTTATTTCTTGTAAAGTAGTTTAGAGCAGGGGTTTTCAATTTATTTGGTGACACAATATGATCATCCTCATTCCTCCCCAAATCCAAAAATGTAAAAAGCAATTAGATTTTTATATATAAAGACCCAATTCAATTATTAAATCATTGAATTAAAGTTATTGTTGGATGCATTGTTTATTTAAATAACTTTTTAATGCATTTATTATTTCAGTAATTGTTTTCATCTTTAATTAAATTAATTGAGTATGATCTTTTTCTGGGGTTAAATTACAGCAGTTTTGTTTCCACTGACGAAAATGATAAAATTGGTTGTAAACCATTTATTTTAGCTACATTTCAAAAAATATGTAAAGTTACTAAAGTTTTAATGTCACAAAAATAAATGAATTGCAACCACTTACCTAATCGTACCCATTCTTTTCCTGTTTTAGTCCATTTTTGTTTGTTTTGATCTTATTTTAATGCAATACAATTGATTTATTTATATAGTTATTAGCTAGTTTATTTTATTTTTCTGAACATTTCTGAACATACCTCCCTTGGTTTGGAAGATCCAACCGGGCAGTGAAAGTTGAGGATCTGATAAGGGTCGACACAGATACGAATGTGTTTAGTGTTTGCCAGGTGTTTGTGAAAATGACCCATTGATCTAGCAATTGGCCTTATGAGAGCTTTACCAGTTCAGAAGGTGAAAGGTCACAGCTGTTGTTTGATCAGTCCGTAGCGTGTGTCCAAACAGAGACGTTTGGGTCATTTCTTGCGTTTGCTGAAGTCTGCAGCTTCTCAGATGTTTCTCCTGAGAAAGAGACCTCAGTAATCTCCCACATTTCTCCCGTAGACTTTCAAACTGTGGTCCGGAGAAATGGTATGATTTACGTCTTCGTCCTCTTCCAGGTGCATTTTTCATCCCCTACCTGATCTTCCTCTTCACCTGCGGTATTCCCGTGTTTTTCCTGGAGATTTCTCTGGGTCAGTTCACCAGCGAGGGAGGAATCACATGCTGGAGGAAGATCAGCCCGCTCTTTGAAGGTGAAGAAACAACATGTTGGTTCCTTTAGATAAAAGTAATAAATGATGAATAAATAAACCAATACATTTATTTGTGGTAACTAATTAAGAAGATATATATATATATATATATATATATATATATATATATATATATATATATATATATATATATATATATATATATATATATATAATTTATTTATAAAATAATCTGAATATCACAAAATGTTATATTTGGCTATTTGTTATGCAGAAATAAGTGTTAATCTTTATATACTGTTATAGAATTTGTTAATACTTTTCATTTGCTTTAATTTTTATATTTTCACTCCACAATAAAATTTTATTCATGTGCTTTTGTCATTTTCATTCATTTTATTTTTAATGTTTTTCAGCTTTAATTAATCCGCATTTACTTTTTATACCTGTTTATTTTTGTTGTTGTTTATTATGTCTCCTTTTCAAGATGAGTGCCGCACATTTTTTCGTCTGATATTTGTTGTGGTATTTTAGTTTTAGTGAACAATGTTCTGCTCTATTTATAAATGAATGAATGAATAAATTGCGGTAATCAAGAAGTGGCGTCTTTTGGACCTCTTCTACAGCCTGATGTCTTTTTGACACGAGCCGTCTATCTTTACCTGCAGGTATCGGTTACGCGACTCAGGTCATCGTGGCTCTGCTCAACTTCTACTATATAATAGTTCTGGCTTGGGGAATATTTTACCTGTCCTTCTCCTTCTCCTGGAACCTGCCGTGGTCCTCCTGCAACAACACCTGGAACACAGGTGAGCTCAACAAACCTGTAGCTTCATCTCTTCTGGTGCATTCGATTTTTACTGTATATGTAATCCGGAGACTGCTGTTGCTTTTCAGATGCCTGCATGGAATTCCAAAGAAGAAACGACTCTATTGACCAAACTCACCTTGAAAACGCAACATCGCCCGTAATTGAGTTTTGGGAGTAAGTTTGACTATATCTTCAATTCATTTTTGTTGATCGTCACAAAGAATCGTCTGTGAAAAGACATTAAAGGTCCTTTATAGAACCATTTATACAAATAGGTTCTTCCACGACGTTTAGGAGTGAAGTACGCAGCTGGTGCTGATTTCTGTGTCTCTGTAGGCGGCGGGTTTTGCGGATCTCGTCTGGGATTGAGGAGATAGGAACGCTGCACTGGGATCTGGTGCTCTGTCTGTTGTTAGCCTGGGTTCTCTGCTATTTCTGCATCTGGAAAGGCGTCAAATCCACCGGCAAGGTACACGACTTAACACCTGTCCATTTCTTTCAAAAAGTGCTTCACGAATTTTGGTTAACAAAACGAAAAAATTTGAATTTAACAGTGATCGTGCAAATGCTGTTACAATTAATATAAACGAAAACATATTTGAATGAATTGCTGTTATTTTCAAATTTCTGACATAAAGGCTGTTTTTTAAGATTTCTCCATTGATGTCTGGTTTGTTGGGATAGAGCAATATTTGGCTGCGATAAATCTGGTGCAAAAAAAAACTAAAAATCACCTTTAAATGTGTCCAAATAAAGTTCTCAGCAATGCATATTACTAATCAAAAATGAAATTCTGATACATTTGCAATAGGAAATGTACAAAATATCTTTATGGAACGTGATCTTTACTTAATATCCCAATTATTTTTGCAGAATTTCCACCCATTTAATGTATAAATGACTGGGTCACACTTTTCAAATACCTTCATTTTATTATTTAATCTATTTTTCATTATTTTGTAAATAGATATTGTGCACTTCTTTGAGTTTTCCCTTTTTTTGTATTAAAGTATGTTTAATTATTTTTTTTTTAAATACTGTGTTAATTTTGGGAACATTTTATGAGCTGTCACGATAAACAACCAAACATGTGTTACCCTTTAGCTTCACGCTGTTTTCCTGTCACTCAACAGGTGGTGTACTTCACTGCGACTTTCCCGTATGTGATGCTGTTGATTTTACTGATCAGAGGGGTCACGCTGCCGGGAGCGTCCCGCGGCATCCAGTTCTATCTTTATCCCGATTTAGGACGGTTAGCGGACCCGCAGGTATCACAATCAGCTTTTCACCTACTGCAATGTTCTCGTCGTGACTCAATTCTGAACTAGCAACAATGGGCAAAATCTCGAGATTTTGTTTCGGTAATTCCTTTGGACACTGTTTTCTCTTGAGCACGCCGCGTGTCGAGTCGAAAGGTCACGTGATTTGTCTACCCAGGTGCTTTAGTCATGGCCCGGAGCAGGACGCCCAGCAGAGAAACATTGTTTTTTTTGTACTTCTTTGATAGCGTCCATCTGTGCGCTTGACCTTTGATCCGACTTTCACATCTGTGTCACTAGAAGAGCCCACAAAACCACGTGATATCCGAGAACAGGCCACCCAGATGCATCCCAGCATTCCTCAACATCGGCTTAAAAGCTCTTCGGGTGAATCTGGTTGAATTTGAGAGATGGCATTGGTTGTGTTCGCATGGTTTCATCTTAGGAGCATTGAAGTGAAGGCCAGGTCAACGAAACATTAAGAGTTTACACAAACAGGTAGACAAGGTTTGGCATTTTTGGTTGAATTTGAGAGATGGCATTGGCTGTGTGGACATGGTTTCATCTTAGGAGCATTAAAACGCGGCCAGTTCAAAACCAGCTAGTCATTTTTGGTTGGATTTGAGAAAAGCCATTGTTTGTGTTGATGCGGTTTCACCTTGTTTCACCAACTAAAACTTATGGGTTTACATGAGAAGCTGGAGAAAGTTTGCCATTTTTGGTTGTTTTTGAGAGATGACATTGATTGCTTTCATGTTATTTTGTCTTAGAAGTATAAAAATGAGGCCAATTAAGGGTTTACAGAACACTTTTGGTTGAATTTGAGAAATGGCATCGGCTGTGTGCACGTGCTTTCATCTTAGAGTGTTAAAGTGAGGCCCATTAAAATAAAAAGGTAATGGTTTTACATAAACAGCTAGTCAAAGTTTTGGTTGGATTTGAGAGAGAACATTAGTTGTGTTTACAGTATTTCAAGTATTAAAATGAGGTCAATTCAGTAAAATCTTAGGGTTTAGGCAAACTGTTAGACAAAGTTTGGGATTTTTGGTTGGATTTGAGAAAAGCCATTGGTTGTTCTGCTTTAGAAGGGTTAAAATCAAGTGTTGTAGTTCAACTAAAACATAAGGGTTTACATTTGGAAATTTGGTCTTTTTAGTTGTTTTTGAGAGATGGCATTGATTTATATTGACCTTATTTTATCTTGGAAGTATAATGGAAGTCGTCACAGTTGGGTCGACTTGAAGAACAGAATGGGAGAGTACCACAAATCTTTTTTTTGCGTTCCCGTTTGCTCAAATAGCAAAAGGAAAACCCATGACTTCCAATGAAAGGAGAAAAAAATAGAGAGAGACTGATAATGGCCTTTTTTTACTTAGACGTAAAAACTAAGCCAAAACCTTTAGATAACAAGCTAAACAGTTTGACAAGATTGGTCAAATGAGTGATCTAAGACTCCAGAAACCTGAGAAAAAACAACATAAACTGACATTCAACGTTGTAGTTAAAAAAAATGGATTTGTGAGATAATGGCTCATGTTTTTGTCTTAAGTGCATACAAAAGAGGCCAAAATAAATGAAAAGCAAAGAGTTGTCAGAGGTTAAAACGGTCAACTTCAGTATCATTGATCAAATTGTTAAGTGGTGTTCCTAAGCCATTTTAATTCTGTGAAGTGTTGAAGGGTATTCAACAATATTTCATGTTAAAGCATGTCTCTTTTTGGTCAATATGGACATTTTGGTTGGATTTTAAGAGATAAGAGAGCTATCCATTGCTGTGTTGAGATCATTTCATCTCAGAAGTATAAAATGAGGCCAATTCAACAGAATATTATGGGTTTGTGTGAACATTTCTGAAGTCAAATTGATCCAAGGCTCCAAAATCTTGGGTCACAGTCTTTAAAATGAATGTGAATCGGCTTTCATAACTCATTTCAATTCTGATTTTGATGTGTAAACATAGGCCATAATGAATGAACCCTTCAGCAAGAAAAGTAAATGGCTGGGTTAAAGTTAGTCCAGTGACCTAAGGATTGAAAACTTCCCACGTCTTGTGGGTTTTTTAGTACAGTTCTCGACCTCAGGTGATAACTGTGAGGTTTTAAGGGAACCGTGAGGAATTTTCCCAATGGAAAAACGCCGTTTCTTTTTCGCGTCGTCCTGGCTACGGAAAAAATGTCACCCGACGCATGATGATTTTCTGCTAGGAGACAAAACGGTAAAGTAACCGAGCATTAATTAGAGACCAATCACTCTTTTGAGCAGCAAGCGGTAGTTTTAGGGCATGGGTCTGTCATGTTTTAGGATTTTGTGTCATAACCGATTTAACACATCCACATCGCCGTGGCAGCGCATGAACGACCTGACTACGTGAGACAGAAACCACCGTGATTCGTGAGCGTTTGATTGACAGGCTAATCGGAAAACTACTGGCAGCACATTTTT
>NC_056723.1:1512584-1517584 GCF_018831695.1 Puntigrus tetrazona | reverse complement strand
TATTATTTATGTGTGTGTATATATATAATTATATATATATATATATATATATATATATATATATATATATTTTTTTTAATTTTTATATTTTTTTACAAATATGTTCAATATATAAACAATGTTACTTTTTTAAATATATGCATGTATATATTGCATTTATTTATATATATATATATATATATATATATATATATATATATACATAGCACACACATATATTATGCATACTATTTAAACAAAAACTTTTTTTGATGCGATTAATCATGAGATGGCACAAATATATATATATATATATATATATATATATATATATATATATATATATATATATATATATATATATATATATATATACATACCACTGTATTTATTTTAACAGATGCATAGAGAAAAAAAATCCATTCTATGCAAACTAATATCTTTGTTTAAGCAGTCCGTTATTCCAAACCTCTCCACTTTTTCTCCTCAGCGTTTCCACGAGCTCATCACTCCCTCGCCGGAGCTCCCCAAAACCAGACGGGAGCAGGAGAAACTCCAGGCCATCTTCGCCGCCGACGGCGACACTCTCCGCCAGCGGAGCGGCCCGACCAAAGATGGGTACTTCCCCGTCAGCGAGAAGGAGTCGCACTGTTAGCCCGGCCGTCTCCCCCCTGAGGGCGGTGCTTCTTAACCTCCCCACGATACCTCACACAGTACTGGCAGCCAAATAAGCATTACCCGTCCTCGCTCCGAGAGAGGCTTCGAGGAGCTTCACGCTTGAAGAAGACCAGTTTGTGTCAATATTACAGAATGTCACGATGTAGTCGTGGCATTGCAGAAAGCTTAGGGTTAGCTAGCGCTGCTTCTAATTTATGTCTTAACTAAGCCACTAAAGTGTATATCTACGTTCGGTCAAATTTGATCAGATACGCATCGCGGGCAAAAACATTTATCATGCACTGGACAGTTTCGAGAGTCGGGGCTATAAGGCTATAATAAAATATTTGGGATTAATGGGGAAAATAACACGTAAAATACACTTTAGTTTCTATTAGACTTTATCTGTTCGCATCTAATGATTGAAACTACAAGACATACTTTGAGGCCATTTTCTCAAAATGAGGAACAGTAATTGAACTTTTTTTATGGAGGGGTTCGTTCGTATGTCATCCGGTTGATTTTATACAAAACTGCCTTCCTAAAAACATGGTGAAATTCTATATTTTTCTGTCGTTTGACGGTATTTTCTGCTTTATATATACCAATATTTGAAATATTATTTAATAACACACACACACACATATATATATATATATTAGTGCTGTCAGATGATTAATTGCAATTAAGCGCATCCTTAAAATCACATTTGTGTTTACATAATACATGTATGTGCACTGTTTATGTAATATTTATTATTTATTATTATTATGTAATATATATTGATAATATTTATAATATATATATAGTGTTTATATATATATATATATATATATATATATTTTAGATTTTTTTAAAAACAAATACGTTTTAATATATAAACAAGGTTTTTTTAAATATATGCATGCATATATTGCATTTTTATATATATATATATATAAATATACATAGTACACACATATAATATGTATACTAAGTAAACAAAAACTTATTTTAGATGCGATTAATCATGAGACGGCACAAATACATACATATACATACAGTATATATATATATATATATATATATATATATATATATATATATATATATATATATATATATATATACATACATGCATACCACTGTATTTATTTTAACAGATGCATAGACAAAATTTTATATATAATATACATACTTTATATATACAGTCGGGTCCAGAAGCATTGAGCCGAGTTTTTGTGCTTTTGCCTACAATATATTTGAAGCGAATCAATCAAGGCGTGCTCGCACCCCACCTCCTCAAATGTAATTGGACAAATAAATGTAATCCTAAGATGTTATTTTTAGCATTCAGCCTCCTTCAGAGGCGCTGCCTGTCTTCCGGAGCTCGTGGACATCAGCAGAGACCGGGTTTCTCCCTCGTGGCGCTTCGTCAGGCCGTAGTTATTTCGTCTTTCTGCCTTTAGTGTTGTCGTTCATTCGGGTTCAGATCAGTAGATCGTCTTTTTTCACCTTCAAGAGCTCCTGGGTTGCTTCTGCTGCTTGTTTTGGGTCGTCCTCCGTTTGTATTACGGAGCGTTGTCCTATCATGACTGCATCTGGGCAGAGATCTGGGCCATCTCTCGGATCACTTTTGCAGTCAGAGCATCTTTTGAGTCAGTTGTCCAATTACTTATAAAGGGGATGATGCAAACATCCTCAAATTAAAGCTTGGAGTGTGCAATTTAAGCCTGCAAAAGCTAAAATACTAATAAAACATTGTGCCAGTGTTCAAATATATATGGACCTGACTGTATCTATTCGACTCACCTGGGGCGTCCGGCCTGTATTTCTGCTTTCATTTTGTGCTATCGTGCGCTTCTAGGATATAAAACTCAGCTTTCGGTAATATTGACACAACAGTCGAGCAGTCTAGATACGACGAGCGTCACATTCAGAAAGGTTGAAGTGAAACGGGAAGATTCTCTACAGTGAAGGGTCGGAGCAACTCTGGAAATGTTATTAACGGATGGCGCACTCAACAAGTATTTTTTATTTTTTTTTATGTTTTATCATTTATTCACCCTCATGTCATTCCAAACCTGTATTTCTTTAGTGGAACATAAAAACACGCCTAGTCAGTTTTTTTTTTTTTTTATTGCAAGCAAAAGCGCACTTTGAAGATCTTATTTCAGTTTATTTTGTCTTCATTTCGGGCTGTAAGCACGTCTTGAACATCAGGTTGAACTTTACAGGAATTAGCCTACCTAAACTGCATAGGCTATCTTCAATTAAACAAGCCGAATTCGACGAGAAATTCTATTATTCTCATAAGAATTACATTCTACGTGCTAGCTGGATATCACCTACATTTATATCATTAAACAGTAGTCATATATTAACTGTAACCGCCTTATATATTCTCTCCAGCTAGTCAGCCGTTAGCATGAAGCTAGCGCGGGAATTCGTGTTCCGGTTTTATAAACGGTTATAAAGCCCCGCCTTCTCTAATTTGATTGGCCATCGTAAACATTTTGACATTGACGAGCGCTGTTATAAAACTAATATAATAATTAATAATATAATAATTTATATATACTTTATATATAATTATTTTATGATTCAATGTTTAAAAAAATAAAATAAAAATAAATAAATAAATAAAAGTTTGGAATGACATGAGTCATCAAATAATAATTAACCAACGTTTTTTAAGACGAACATTTTTTTTTCTCCCGTCAAACCCTTTGCCCAGCAGATGGCAGAGAAGAAAACAATCAAAGTGAACCTTTTAGGTCTGTTTCAGTTCAAACAATCAATGCATCTGCTTTCTAAGGAAGCAAATATGTGTGTGTGTTTTTTAATAGAATCCGTGTGGATGCGCATCATAAATACAGCAGAGCCTGGGGTTTTATACTCAACTTGCATGAGCTATAAACGCCCATGAAGGTTTTAGACTACAGGTGTGATGGAGGAGTACATTAGTACTGTTTTGAGGTGATGTGAAACCATTTACAGTGTTGCACAGGGCCATTTATCCGTTTTGTGCACAGAAGGTTTTAGGATATAAATCACTGTATCTCATGAATTTGTACTTTTTTCTTTTGTGGAACTTTATTAAAGCAGCACAGTGTCTCGTAGAATAGACTGTTTAACAAATCTGATTCGTGTATGAAATTCTAACATCCGCACAGATCAATCGGATTTCATATCGAGGACCAAATTAGACGTGTTTCCTTTTCCTTGTCTTCGCTGGGTCATGTTGTCACGATGCATATGAAGTGCTGGAAGTGTCCTGTGTATATAACCTGTACAGAAGGGTTTGGGGTTTGTAAATCGAGCCAGATTTAAACTGTATTACTCATGTGCATTGCGTCAATAAAAAGAAGCAACTATAATGCACGTGCCTGAGAAATGTATCGTTATGAGAGACGCGTTAAACATTTTACAAAATGAAACTTTGGTTACATTCCCATAAACACGAATAAGACAAAATAAAAGCTCCCTAAGCAGCAAAAACTCAATACATAGGCGTTAAACATCGGATATCATTATCATATAATGTTAAAATTAAATGGAAAATAAACTGTGATGATTTAATTTCTTATTTTAAAGTCTTCTAAAAATAAAACGTACTATTTTTAAAGACTCTTATTCTATTTGTTCTCGCCCTTTCAAGAAGCAAAACAATATTTAGAGACCAAATTGAATAAAATACCAACAACGCAGTATATTTGACAAGCTTTGAATGATTTATAGTTTTACTTTAGACTTTTTTTTAAACTGCATCCAATTGTTTTATCATATAGGCCTTTTTAGAAACGCTGTATTATTCAGGCCACCTCTAACTGTTTTCTACGAAGTTAGCGCGCGATAAGTAAAGCTGGCCTTTCATTGGTCGCCTTTCCCAGGCCCCTGGCGTCCGGCGGCCAATGAAATCGTTGCAGCGCCGTGGAGCGCCTCGCGGGGGCGCCATAGCCCCTCCCTCGCTGCGGATCCGGTCAGTGTTTACGGAAGTGACGCCTGACGTGACGTGTCATTTTCCGCACAGGCATTATGGGATCCAGGAGTGAAGAAAAAACCACGAAACTCGGGCGAGAAGCGCGCTTGTAGACGATTAATGTCGTAAGGATCATCGCGACCGTAACGATCGGCATGATTGAGGTCACGTGCGTGACGCACAGAAGCGCTCGCGGCTGAACGCGGACGCGTTTATTGACGTGCGCGCGGCGTCGAGGGGTTTATTTATGTGTCTCGCGCTGGAACCGAAACATCCCGGTCGCTGTAATCGATTCGTTAATCGTTCGTCAGAGCTGAATTAGTGCGGAACGGGTGCGAAGATGTCGACCAGCAGCCCCGAAGCGGTGAAGAAACTCCTGGAGAACATGCAGGCGGATCTGCGC
>NC_056723.1:1495084-1497584 GCF_018831695.1 Puntigrus tetrazona | reverse complement strand
ACTTAGGACCACATGATATTTCATATACGTATGTGTGTATATTTATGTATATGTATATATATGTATGTGTGTGTGTGTGTATATATATGTATATATATGTGTGTGTGTGTGTATATATCCATATATATGCGTATATATGTATGTATTTGTGATTAATCACATCCACATATTTCACATATTGTTTTAAAAAATCGTTAAATGTACGTTAAATGTGATGCTTATATTTTTTATTATATATAAATTTTCTTAATATATAAACAGCATATTTTTATTGAATATATACATCCATGAGTTAAAAGAATTATATATATATATATATATATATATATATATATATATATATATATATATAAAAATAAATAAATATATATATATATATATATATATATATATATATATATATATATATATATATATATATATATATATATATATATATATATATATATATATATATATATATATATATATATATATATATATATATATATATATATATATATATATATATATATATATATATATATATATATATATATATATATATATATATATATATATATATATATATATATATATATATATATATATATTAGTACACACGCGCAGACACATGTATTTTTATTGATGTATGGTTTGTTTGTATAGGAAAAGATCATCTATCAGTCTTGTGTCTGGTTTTGTGGTCGAGGGTCACAATGAGTCTAATTAGCATATACTGTATAAATCACACACACACTGTACTGTTTGTGTCAGTACGGACGAGACGGCCACAGAAAACATCCTGAAAGCGGAGCTGTCCATGGCGTCTCTGTGTGGCCGTCTGTGTTTGGTGACGCCGCGTGACGCTTTCATCACGGCCATCTGTAAAGCGTCTCTCCCTCCTCACTACGCTCTCACCATCCTGAGCAGCAACACGGCCAACCTCTCCAATAAAGGTACGAGAGCGCTGCACGTCAAATACAACTCCTGACAAGACATCCAGTGTTTCAGCCAAAACCAAAAAACGTTTTTAAAGGACCAAAATAATCGAACGCTTCTCCGATGGTTATCAATTTAACATTTTTAATCAATGTTTATTTTGATGAACCAAGGTATATTTCAGGTGCTGTATGAACAAAACTTTTTAAACCAAAAAAACAATTTATAATGGAGAGTATATACAAATTAATCTATACTTTTTTATGCTAAAAATGTGTTTAATTAATTAAATAACTCTCAAAATAAAGCACTCTGTGACTAGAAATGAGTACAAATAACAATTAACTTCAAGGAGTTGTTGTATATAACAAAACAGATGTCATTTCCCACTATGTTTCTTCAATTTAATTTTTTTTTTTCCGCTTACCTTATAAATTGTCATCTTTCCAATCAAATTTTTAGACTGCTTCAATTAATGCACGTTGAATAATAATAAACTATAGAGGTGCATTTTCACCGCAAAATTTTGAATGCGTGAATTTTTTTAAACGAACGAATAAAAAATGTCGGCGTTATAGCTTTAAATATGAATCCAAACCAGTAGGTGGCGACAAAAGACTTTGTCTTTCATTCAGCACATTTTTCTCAGTCATTCAGAAAGTAAGCTAACGATCGCTGTCTTTACGAATGGGTTACTGAATCACTGACTCGCTGATTCGTTCAGAAATGTTGATTCGTTCAGGAACGAAACGCCGCTGTGTATTGCTTCAAGACGTTGGCTTTGCTGTATCTTTGATTGAAACGGTCAATATTGTGTCTAAAATGTAGGTCGACGTGCGACATATCTACTATTTGCCAGCTAATAATTACAATAGTCTTATCTTTAAAATTCCATAAAGATTTGCAAAACCATTTAAAGCTATCGTAAAACCGATTTATGCGCATTTACAAGTTTTTGTTATAAAACACATTAACTGAATTAATTGATACCATCGCCCTGCGTTGAATTCACTTGTTGCATTGTATAACGACCGAAAATGAAAAGTTGCGATGTTCTAGACTCACGTAGCGAGGAACCGTACTCTTTCCGGAGTAATAATAAACTGTGCTGCGGTACCAAGGATATTACGCGGCGCCCGAAAATGCTGGGGACTGTTTAATTCCTAATTCTGTCGGTCTTGGTGCACAGTGTAACTACAGAAGGGTCATCACAACTCTTTGGTCATTTTTAAGCGTGGCGCTAACGGTCTAATCCGATTCAATGATCTATGCTAAGCTACAGCTAAAAGCGCTACTGCCACCTACCGAATGCATTTACAAACGGTCAACTGTTTAACTCCAGGGGAGTTTGAAAGTGAGCCTATTTTTCAAAATAGCGGAGCGCTTGTTTTTGGTTATTTTCTCTCTCTACATAGTATGCATCGAAGAGACCTAAAGGGTTTTATTTTAAGGTTGTTATAAGAAATTTGAGGGAATGGGTAGCAACCCTGCGAATGCAATCTTGTACAGGATTTTTGTGCAGGTGTATGTACTTTAATGTGTGTGTGTGTGTGTGTGTGTGTGTGTGTAGTGTACTCTA
>NC_056723.1:1362584-1490084 GCF_018831695.1 Puntigrus tetrazona | reverse complement strand
AGGAAGTCTTCATGATTTGGATGTAGATCTGAAGTGTGAAATGCATTTGTATCTAATATAGCTTCTGTTCCACAGTGAATCCCTCATACGAACAGCCTTCCAGTGCCTGCAGTTGGTGGTGACCGACTTCCTACCCACAATGCCTTGCATGTGCCTCCAAATTGTGGTGGATGTAGCCGGCAGCTTTGGGCTCCAGAACCAGGAGCTGAACATCAGCCTGACGTCTATCGGCTTGCTGGTGAGAAGTACTGCTAGTGTTGCTCGTAAAGACTCTTACTTTGCAAGTGATCCTTCGGGATAGTTGAGTTGACTGAGTGGATGATCAAGAGTCTTCTTCCCCTGCAGTGGAACATCTCAGACTACTTCTTTCAAAGGGGAGAAGCAATTACAGAGGAGCTGGAGAGGGAGGAAGCGGTTCTCTTGAAACAGGCCCAAGATAAAGGGGAACCTCTGAACCGACCCTTCCACCCTGCACCACCCTTTGACTGCCTGTGGTTGTGCCTGTATGCCAAGCTGGGTGAGTTGTGCGTGGACCCACGGCCGGCTGTGAGGAAAAGTGCCGGCCAGACGATGTTCTCCACCATTGCTGCTCACGGAACGCTGCTGCAACCACCGACCTGGAACATCGTGGTTTGGAAGGTACTGAATCAGACTTAACAAAATCAATCCAGTTTTTGTTAAAATTGCTTTGCTGGATGGGACTTGACTGGTTACCAGTTTAATTTCACTTCTTGTTAAAATTGCTTGACTTGAAATTAAACCAAGTTCTAGTTAGAATTCCTTGGGTGCATCAGACCTGATTGGAAATCCGAAATTCTAGTTAAAACTGTTTTGTTGGATCAGACTTTACCAGGGACCAGATTAAGTCCAGTTCTAATTAAAATTGTTTTTTTTAGATCTGACTCGACTGGGGACCAATTTTTATTAACTTTTCTAGTTAGAATTTCTTGTTATTGTTGCTAATAAACAAATCTTATTTCCCTGCAGGTTCTTTTTCATCTGCTGGACTGTGTAAGGAAGTCCTCCACCACGGCTGACAAGGAAAAGATCGAGTCCGGAGGTGGAAACATCCTCATTCACCACTCACGCGACACAGCAGAGAAGCAGTGGGCGGAAACATGGGTCCTGACTCTCGCGGGTGTAGCTCGGATCTTCAACACCAGAAGATACCTGCTTCAACAGCTGGGTAAACATTGAGACATGTGGACAACAAATTATCTCAGAATTTGGTTCTTAATATCATGTGCTTGTTTGCAGGTGACTTTTTCAAGGCTTGGGAAGTTCTGTTGGACCACATCCAGTCTGCTGCGCTCAGCAAAAACAATGAAGTTTCCCTCGCCGCCCTCAAGAGCTTCCAGGAGATCCTCCAGCTAGTCACGCCCATTAAAGACACGGATAAACCAGACTCTCTCACTATGGATGTTCCTCCTGTCCTCATGGAGTCTCTACAGGGTTCTGGGCCAGGAAGACCCCTAGTCCGATCTGATTCCCTTGCCGAGCGACTAGCCCAACGCTACGGTGCCCAACCTTCACTTCCACCACCTGGAGAGGAGCTGGACGACTCGGCCCTCTGGTGGTCCGCGTGGAACACTTGGTACCGGATAGGAACCGAGTGCACGCGACCCCCTAGTTGTGGAACAGATAAACTAGTGTTCGTACCTAGTCAGCCTTTCTTGACGGCGCTTATACAGATTTTCCCAGCGTTGTACCAGCACATCGCAGGAGGCTTCAGCATGGAGGATCTCAAGAAGCTGGGGGTGATTCTGCATGGAGCCGTATCTGTACCCATAAGCTCAGACTCCTCGCCTTTCATTTTGCCCTCCTACACGGAAGCGGTGCTCACCAGCCTGCAGGAAGCGGTCCTTACTGCCCTTGACGTCCTGCAGAAGGTAGAACACCTTCAGAATTTGCTTAAAGGGTTTCCCTCGAGGCATCCTAGATGTATGTCCCTCTTCTTTCAGATAAATCCGGTTAGTTATATTAAAACTTATCCTGGCTCTTTCAAGCTTTATAATGGCACGGGCGGGTGATTTTGTTCAACAGTTCAAAGTAGTGAAGTGAGGTGTGGATATTTGTCTTACGTAAAGACATCGATTGGCTGCAGAAGGCCTTTATTAACCCCCGGAGGAGCTGTATGAGGTACGTTTTAATATGAATGCATGCACTTTATTTTACTGCTTTTGGACAGTCGAACAAAATGCCATTGTAAAAGAGCCGGGACAAATTTTAACATAACTCCCGATTGGATTCCTCTGAAAGAAGAAAGTCATATACGCTCGGGATGCCTTGAGGGTGAGTAAAACATGGACTAATTTCAATTTTGGGGGAACTATCCCTTTAATTGGTGGAGCGTGGTTTGGTTTTTTTAGTTGTGGTAGTTTTCATACTTGGATGATTCTGTTGTGTGGTTTGCCAGTGTGGGCCAGAATATTTGCTTTATTAATGCAAGTACCACACAAGCAATAATTATCCATTCAGTCTCATTCTTAAGGCCTGTTCGCACAAAGCACGATAACGATATAGTTCTAAAAATCTTTATCAATATTAAAGAACGTCACAACTGTAAGGAGAAGGCAGAGAGAAACAATATCATTGGAATCCCTTCCAGCTTTTTTCCAGCTTTTGACCTGAATCCATCCTGACAGCTCCCAAGCCATCTGGAATTTAAAGCCAAATTCTGACTAGTTGTCTTGTCTACACCAAACAACCTTGAAGATCCTGTGTTCTTTGATTGATTACACATCTAATATATTAACTAGATCAGTTGATTGCGATTGAGACTCTCTGTAGACTCTTTTTGGATGTTTGACGTATGTCATTGTTCCAGGCGATCTGCGTGGGTTCGGAGAATCTCCAGGTGATGTATCCCGCCATCTTTGAGCAGCTTCTGCTGTTCGTGGAGTTCTCTTGCAAACCTCCTCAGTACGGAAAGATGGAGACCAAACATGTGGCCAATGCCAAATACAACCAGGTGAGTCTCTGGCCTGTTTCCAGCTCACGTGGTCCTCACTTTTTCGGTTCTGTTCCATTCGTCTCGTTCGTTGTTGTTTCACGGCACACCATACATGCACTTACCACCATCATCATCATCATAAAACATTCGTTTCCAAATAAGATAATCTGTCTTCTGCTTTTTGGAAGTCTGTGGGCTATTTAATATATATTTTGAGACAATGGATAGTTTCAGTGGCTTTGTTTAGAAAATGTTTGATTTAATTTTCTTCGCATGGTGTTATGTTCTTTCACTGGCACTGTGTCTGTTTTAGTCATGTTTGAGTACTTTGGACCGCGTTGTTGCTTTTAAAATGAAAATTCGATCAAGTTTTTATCACACACGTTTTAAACTAGATGCGGATCTGGCGGGAATATCGAAGTGTACCAATCTGTACCAGTGCAAAGTATGTTTAAACATGACTTTCAAACCGAACGTTTGTTCGTCTTTGTTGTTGTCATCGTTTAAAGTAGTTTCATTAGTGTGTTGTGATCAGCAGCGGTAGTAAACATTTGTCTGCTCTTCTCTTGTTCTGTTTTTGTACTTCATACGGATCCACTTTAGATCCAACTGTTTGCACCGGTGAGTTCTTCCTCCCTCCCGCTGTCTTCCTCTGTATCTCTGTCTCTCGTTTGGCTTTCTGCCTCGTTTTCTCTTCGTTTTTTTTTTTTCCCAACGGCTAATTTCAGCTCCATTTAACTGCTCTACAAGACAAACGTCGCTCTTTCATACTGTTATAACATCTATTTTTTTCCATCCATTATCGTCAGCCTCATTTGTTCATTAATTCTAACAACTGCCAAAATAAACTTTGACAAATTAATAGTCGTTTTATGATGTTTCTTAGAGCCGTGTGGTGAAGAGATTTAAAAATTCGACACGCTTATAGGGTAGAGTCTCAACTTCTTTCATGCCAATATTTCAAACTCTCCAAACTTTTTGCATATATACTTTTTAACCGTTAAATTGTATGATCAATAAACAGACTGTTTCTGAGTAGTCCTACTACTCTTGTATGCATACGCTACATAGTATGCATGACATATTTCAGTGACCTACTGCATTTATCAAAAGTACAGTAAAAATTAAATACAGTATCCCAGAATGCAATGCGCTTGACCTATCCTTTCATTTCCAATGTTATGTGTAAAAAAAAATTGGTATGACATGACTTTTTGTGGTTTGGTGACAGCTGTTCAGAATGCATATATCATCCAAAAATGTTATGAAACAACAATTTAGTGCACATTTTATATATATATACACACACAAAAGGCAGTTATAAAAATGTTAAAAATGATCAAAAAAATGTGTGTGTATATATATATATATATTTAATTATTTAATTATTATTATTATTTTATATTATATTTATATTTTATATTATTATTTTTTATTATTTTATTTTTTTTTACATTTTTATAATTGCCTTTTGTGCCACTTCACCTTTAAATAATGCTGGAAATGAAGCCTTTGGACTCAAAAGGGTTAATACAAGCGGATCTACTCACTCTCGTGTGCATCAGTCTTCTGCCTGACCTGTAGTTGCTGCTTTTCATCTGATAATAAGGTCCATGTCAGAGTAACGTAAAATATTAAAGTGGAAATCTGTAGGGACTGTTAAGTCCAGCCCTGTAGCTCATTTTACAGATAGTAGGGGGGATATTATTTTTGTATGATTAGTGATTAGTTTTTTATTTATGTCGCAGTCCTTCTCTGATACTCTGGCATTTGTCTTTGAGGCCGTGTTCGTTCAATGCCTTCTGTTTTTATATTGACTGCTTTAATTGTGTTTTTGGTTTCTGTGTCCAGGCGGAGTGGGTGGCCTTAAACTACGTGCCGTTTGCCGAGCGATCTTTAGAAGTGGTGGTGGATTTATATCACAAAACGGCCTGTCACAAAGCCGTTATCAACGAGAAAGTCCTACAAAACATCATCAAGGTACAAAGCGCAAACCATCCCTTTAAAATGTTTCTAAAACTGACCTCAACAAATATAATTGATTTCTGGTGTGGGTGATGGAATCAGATTCCTAAAATTAAGCACTTAATATGCTCAGAATCAAATTGCTGTTACTTTTTGATGGATAACATGAATACATATCTTTCACACAAAGGCAGTAAATTATTCAGAATTTATTTCTTCACCTCGCTTCTTTTTTTCTTTCAAACGTTCCCTCTAAATGAATCTACCACTATTAACATGAGACTAATAATTATGCAAGTTGTTTGTATAAATACACATGCATGTTAAATGCATGCATATTAAATTCTATTAATATACATTTTTCATTTTAATTTAAATTTTAAATAATATACATTTTAAATATAACATAAATTAAAAATTGAAATAATATAAATTTTAAATAAAATATAATTTTAATGTATTAATAAATAATAATAATAATAATAAATTAAATAATATAAATATATGCATGTGAAAAAAAAATATATATATATATATATATATATATATATATATATATATATATATATATATATATATATATACAGTACACACATTTATTATCTAAACAAAAGATTTACACTAGTGTTTTTAATTCATGTGGTCTGGACCTAAATATATCAAACCTATAAAACTTTGACCATGTAACATGTTTATCCATGTTTTTAAAGTACTTGAGGGATTCCCAGTATTTATTTTTGCAATTTTAAGCTTTTCACGAAAATCTTTCCGAATGTCCTCTACTGTGCTGTAACGTTTAATGCGTCTCATGATATCGATGGCAAAGAATAGCATGTATAAATCACTGTATTTAGACTCTGAGGATTCCTCTGGGTCTGAAGTACGCCTGTCCTGCTGAGAGCACCTGGAAACTGGCCGTCTCCTCTCTGCTCAAAGTGCTTTCCATTGGACTCCCTGTTGCCCGGCAACAAGCATCCTCAGGCAAATTTGACACGATGTGGCCGGAGCTGGCGAACGCCTTTGAAGACTTCCTGTTTACCAAAAGGTGTCCAACTTTATCGTGATATATTAAAAGACACCTGTGATCTCAGACCCATTCTTACTCATTTTCCTCTGGTATCCCACAGCTCCCCTCCAGATAACCTGTCCATTCAGGAGTTCCAGAGGAACGAAGCTGTAGACGTCGAGGTCATTTCATGGATTTTTTTTAATAAGCTAGATTTAGACGTTTACAATTACGCTGTTACGCTTACAATTCGTATTAATTAGTGGCCTGCTTTTCAGAACGCATACTCACAGGCTGATTTTATAATGAGACATTTTAATAGTGATGCATTATTTAAAATAAATAAATTTAAAAAGTGTGTGTATGCGTTTATGCATGCAATGTACAAAAAAAAAAGATGCATCATTTTAGAAAAAAGAAAAACTTGATTATATACGTTATATGAAATAAATTTAAGATAATATTAATATATTTGTATATGTTATTTCACTATATTTATTATATTACATTTATACTGGCTATATAAAATGTATATATATATATTTTATATATAATTTATATATATATATATATATATATATATATATATATATATATATATATATATATATATATATATATATTTATATATTATATATATTTTATATATATTGTTTTTTTCCTCTAGGTGGTGCAGTTGATCAGCACAGAGATTTTACCTTTTGCCAATTTCATACCCAAAGAGTTCGTAGGTCGTATCATGAGCATGCTCAACAAAGGATCGATTCACTCCCAGTCATCATCCTTCACAGGTACGGAGGGAAAACAGAGGGAAAAAACTACCATTTAAACTGATTTGCAATGTGAAAACCGTCCCTAAAGCAACAAAACATCCGTAAATATATTTTTAATTAGTAAGATGCATTGATTGAACTTCATTTGGACTTATATTTTCTAAACATTTATTTTTTTTGCACCTTTTTTTTCAATTGGTCGTCTCTATATATTGAATAAATATTGTCCTATCCTAACACACCGTGCATTCAGGTGACGTATAAATCTCAATTTCAAACATTATGACTGGTTTCGCGCTCCAGGATCAAAGACGTTCTTGCATAAAAGTACAATTAAAGTGATCCGTTAGATATGAGTGGCATTTAAATAGAGAGCACCTGTGGTCCGATCCGTGAAGACGCTCACGGTCCCCTCTCGTCCCGCAGAGGCTGAGATGGACATCCGAATGCGGGAGGAGTTCTCCAAGGTGTGCTTCGAGACGCTCCTGCAGTTCTCCTTCAGTAATAAGGCGTCCACGCCGCAGGAGGGCTACATCTCTCGCATGGCTCTGTCCGTGCTGCTGCAGAGGGCTCAGGACGTGCTCCGGAGATACGTGGAGGACGAGAGGCTCAGTGGACGCTGCCCGCTGCCCAGGTCTGCTAACATGTAAAAAAAAATCTCATTTAAAAAAATTAAGTTAGAAATGATTTCTGCATGAAGTACTTTTTTTTCTCTCTTTGCATTAAGAACGTTCTGTAATTTAACGCAAGGTTTCCTGTTCGTTAGGGTCAGGCGACGTGCGTTTTCTCTAAAGCTGCTTTGAAAAAAGTTGTATTGCGCAAAAGAACTTGAAATTGAACTGATGTGTATATATATATATATATATATATATATATATGTGTGTGTATATATATGTGTGTGTGTGTATATATATATATATATGTGTGTGTGTGTGTGTGTGTGTGTGTGTGTGTGTGTGTGTGTGTGTGTATGTGTGTGTGTATATATATGTGTGTGTGTATATATGTGTGTATATATATATATATGTGTGTATATGTGTGTGTGTGTGTGTGTGTGTATATATATATATATATATATATATATATATATATATATATATATATATATATATATATATGTGTGTGTGTATATATATAAACATATTTCTGGTCAAAAGTCTGGATCAGTAACATTTTTTTATGTTTTTTAAAGAAGTTGCTTCTTCTTCTTATCAGTGCTGTAACTATATGATCAAAAAAGCAGAAAGTAACATTTAATTTTTTTTGCATAATAAAAAGTTTTTTATTTTGATACCGGAATAAAAACATTAGCAGGACACATTCACGGAATTTTCACTTATGTTTCCAAGTCAACTTGATTACGAACTGAACCGTTTCTCACCATTTTTTTTTCTTCATTTTTTTTCATTCTTCAAGGCAACAAGTGACTGAGATCATCTTTGTGTTAAAAGCCATCAGCACTCTCATGGATTCCTTGAAAAAGACTCAACCAGAGAACGGTGAGGTGGCTTTGTCCTTCAGCATTTTGATCGCTTGAAAGCGCCCGGCATGAAATATAAACGTGAAAACATACTGATAGTGCCTTGACAACGCTTTGAAGCCTCTCGGGCAGGTTCCAGCTTCTCATTTCTCTCTTCTTCTTCTTCTTCTTCTTCTTCTTCCTGTCCGGGCGTCAGTGGACGGGAACGTGTGGGCTCAGGTGATCGCGCTGTACCCGACGCTGGTGGAGTGCATCACCTGCTCGTCTCCCGAAGTGAGCTCCGCCCTCAAAGACGCCCTGGGGCCCTTCAAAGACTTCATGCAGCCGCCCGTCTCCAAAGTGCAGAACGGAGAATCGTGACTGAGCGTTTTTATTCCACCGCAAACATGAATGTGACTGTTTCATACGCCGCGAGTGAGAGGGCGACTCACCCCCATCGTCACGGCAACTGTCGACCCGACAGCTCCCGGTCCCATCGTTCAAAGCTTCTCCTAATACGAGCTGACGGTAGACTCTGATTGGCCGACTTTAACGATGTATTAACTGCTACGTTAACTTTGCAGTGTTTGTTGTTTTTATGGGTTTTTGGTTTCCCTTCCACCCCCTTTGGAGTTCATGTACAGTGTTTGGTGATAGTGTTAAAGGTGTAATTAAGAACTACGTATTTGGATTGAAAATCGAGTCCAAGAATCATTTAAAAAGAGAGAACGGAAACCCGTCATAAACACATGAAGGATGGTCTTCTTTGGTGAAATTTTCTCAACAGCAATGGGTTTTATGCAAGATCTTACTGTAACATTCCATGTCATCTTTAGTCGCATTGAGAAGGGTCCGACCCGGTGTGTGTACAATAATAAATGGTACAGTTCTATGAACATCAGATGTTTCGCTCTTCTGGTTATTCATGACACTCACTTCAATCCCAGTGGATATCCCAATTATTCCAATGGATCTCGTTGGCGTATTTTGAGCAGACTGCATCGCAAAAAGAAGCTGCATTGACCAATCAGCATCCAGGACCCAAACTCTCCAGTTTTAATATTAACAAAGCGTGATTTGCAATGTGAAGCAATATAGGGTAAGACATCCCCATTTTCTATTTTCTAGTCTCTGCGTTTGGTCCCCTGTCTCTGGAAATGTCCCTATTTTGCAGGTGAGCAAACACATAAATGCAGATATAAAATGGATGGATGTCTTCGAGGTGTCCGAGGAAGGGTAAGGTTACAGGAATGTTTTCAATAATAATTTAAAAAAAACAGTTTTCATGTCAGAAACCTGGTCACCAGAACGCACGACCTCTCTCTGAATTCTGCTGGGGTTGTGGGTCTCTACAGTGTCAGAGTTGCCTGTTTTTAACAAAACCCTCCCAGTTGCTGCTCAAAACAAGCCCAAGGGCGCGTTCGAGGAGGCTCCCCGTTCAAAACCGCGTTCCGGGAGGGAGACAAAATTCGCATTTCGGGGGCTAAATACCGCGTTCAACCGCGTTAGAAGCGTCTCGGTTCCGCTGGAAAAGCGCAGACCTGGCAACACCGGCGCAAATCAAAATCAACTCATTCAAAATCACGAGCTCAAAGTCTCGTGTGAAGTCAGCCCCGCGCCATTGGCTGAAGAACGCGGCGGGCGTGGTCTGATTTGGGGGTGTGCGCGTCGTGGGCGGCGTCTCCCTGACACCCCATTGGCCGCGCTCCCAGCCAATAGCGGAGCAGCAGAAGGGAGTGTAGCCCGCTCACGAGTACTACGACCATTCAGCTCGGAGTCTTCGCGCGCGCTGGAGCGTTCGGCGAATTCCTGGAATTCTTTTATCTCTTTTTAAAAATCCACCCCCCCCTCCGCCGCCACGGAAGCGACCTCGCCGCGTTTTGACGCGCTCCGAAAGCGCTTTAGCCGCGCACTGGCTGAGGTAGTAGTTTGTGCTGTTGGTTGGGATGTGACATTGCCCGTTATGGAGATGACTGCGCAAGCTACTCCCTTGCCAGTGCTGGCTACTCTCTTCCCGAGCCCAAGCCCGCTTTGGAGCCCCGACCGTCTGCGGAAACGTGATGCTCTGTGTGATACTGATGCATGCGTGTGCGATTTATAGTAGCAGTTGTGCGTGTTAAAAGTGTTCTGAGAGTTATAGAGCTGTGTAAATGTGGTAAGTCTGATTTAAATTCAATAAATCTGTGTATTGCGAAACACGTTGCTGTGTTAAGCGTCTGATTGTTGCTTTTATTAATGCGTTTTTAATGTTTTTTTGCCACTATAATCGGGGGATTGGCCATACGCCCCGGTTTTCTTCAGTAAAGTACATTTTTTTTTGTCGAGTGCAGCAGAAAAGCAGATATTACCCTGGGGAGCACGACGGGTAGGGTTATTAATTTTAATAGAGGCTTGATTTTGCCCTTGGGATGGCTAATACATGTAGGTCATACTCTACTGTTGCTATGAAGAGAGCTGTGACGTGGCTTTTTCTGCCCACTACGGTAGAATCATCGATCGTGACGTCACGCGGTAAGAAACGACGTTACCTGGGCCGGTTTGAGCTCAGCCCGAGCACGTGCGTGGGGAACGAGCGCTTTACGCGCCGCGGAGAACGCGGCGTTGCCGCACGCGCGGGACGTGGAGTGACGCGTTCTGATGTCATAAGAGGGTTTAGCCTCGTTTGACCCCCAAGACCTCCGTTAAACCGGGCCGTCTGTAACTTGGAAAGGCGAGCGCGCGCGTGGGTGTGCCGAACGCGCATTTTCTCGAAGCGTTCCAGTTCGCCCCGGGAGGGACGGCGCCGGTTTCTCGACGCGCGATTAGCAGAGAGCTTCTAAAACAACGCTATTAAAGACGATCTGGGTGTCCGTGCGTTTACTTCCAGCGTC
Organism: Puntigrus tetrazona; assembly: GCF_018831695.1. NCBI lineage: Eukaryota > Metazoa > Chordata > Actinopteri > Cypriniformes > Cyprinidae > Puntigrus > Puntigrus tetrazona. The sequence continues at coordinate 1,479,058 of NC_056723.1, read as the reverse complement.
TCGCTTTCAGCTGCAGTCTGTTGCATGTTGTAGGTGGTCGCAGTTAAGTGGATTTTATAGCGGAAGTGCATGATTAGCGCAGATAATGTGCCGACGTCACTCGTGCAGTGAATGCTGGACGTAGGCTGTAAGCTTTCGGAAGAATCGCTTCTCTTTCAAGCAGGTTCGTGACCCGTCCATCTGAGGTTCACAATCTCAGGCGTGTTTTATAGTTCGTGCTGTTCGCTCAAACTCCGCGGTGTCTGCCGGGAATGTTATCACAGCTGCTGGTTGGCTGGTCGCGGCGGTTAATCCATTCATTTGTCAAATAACTGAACTTCGAGTCCACTCCAAGAGCGCCAAACTAAAGACCGCACGATTGCTGCGGCTCCCGGGACTTTTTAGGGTTTACGTTTTCAAGAAGATCCTCCCCTCCAAGATAACGGCGATAGAAAGTTAAGATGGATGCCACGATTGTAGTCCAATCTGTTGTTTGAGCTCGCGTTACACTTTTTGCTCAAATAGAAGCAGCTTCGGTGTTTTATGATTCAAACGCGCCTTTCTTTTTCACTCGCGCCAAATGCGGTTTGAATTCGAAGCGCGAATGAGATTCGAAGGGCGCGGCGGGAACACGAAAAAAAATCGTAATAATGACGACGACGCGTTCAATTTGCCGCGAATTGCCTTTATTCTTTTAACAGCTGTCTAGAGCTCACAGTACATTATTTGGGAAAGCATTAAATTATTAGTTTCTTTAGAAAGATCCTAAGGAAATATCGTCAATGGGTTTTTATGAAAAATCTGTGGGCCGACGTTAATGGAGCCACATGAGCAGTTCATGAATCATTTTTGCAGCGCATGTGTGTGCACTTCCCAGAAAGCTCCTTTAGTAAGCATGTGATGCCCTTGCAGCGCCGTCCACCCACACAAACGACTGCGCTAAAGTGTGTTAGAGAGCAGGCCGCGTACACACACACACACACACACAGCCGAATCCCTGGCCAAATTAGTCTTGTTTTGGTCACACTCGGGTTGTGCTGACCAGATGGCCACTCTCTTGGGGAGTGTGTATGCGAGTGTTCGCACGCCGTGTGTGTGTGTGTGTGTGAAAGCCTTTCCAAATGCTCACAGCAGGTTTGTGCTGAAGAAGAGGAAGGTGCCACTGTGAACATGATGTATCGTAAGTCAGACCTCACCGAACCTCCACACAGGAGCCCTGGAGAACAGATTGCAGGTAGGTGTTAATTCACAACGGTGCGTATCAAAATCAAAGGGAACGGTCGCTGTGCATCACACATCTTTGTCGGACACATGATTTATTGTTCATTAAAAATGCGCCACACGAAAAATCTTACCGTGATGAATGGAAGATCAGATCGTTTTTTAGCTTCGTACCTATTGCAAATTTACAGAGCACAGGAGAAACAAAACCACTACTCTTTTTTTTTACATTTACGGTACAGTAAACAGGATGTACAAATAACAGCCGACTGCTTTGATTTTTTTTTTTCAGGGAAGGCGAGAAAGAAATCCGCAAACTAAACATTCAGAGGATGAATTAATATCCTGAAAGGAAAAATAAAACACGGTCGGTTCCGCCTAGCTGCCAGATGAGCGCGGATAAACAAACTGCGGAGGGTGTGCATCTGTCCGCGGAGAACTTCAAAGAACGGGACCCTCCTTTAGTCATTGTGCAAAGTTCTAACTTATATACCGATCCCACCGAGGTAGGGAGCGCTGACGTGGGTCTTCAAAGTCAGCCGTCATCGACTTCTTGAGTCTCAAAAGCAAGTGTTCGTGTTTGTAAATGAGTTCAAACGCACAACGGGTTCCTTAAACTCCAGCAGGACGCTGTCTGAGCATCTGAACGTCGGGTTAGAGACGGATTCGGTCCGATTCGGTTGGCGCCCTGCCTTCTGATTGGTCAGCTAGGCTGAGGCTGTTGGCCGTTGCCGTGCATTAGAGGGATTATGAAGACCGAAATGTCGTCTCCGGAGCCGAGGCGGTCTCCGGCGATTCTCCAGCCTCGGTCCCTCAGGACACCTCGGGCCTTCATCACCAGGTCTTGAGCTGCCATTGTGTACCTGGAAAGCAACGGAGATGCCGTTTAGTGCTCGAATTTATCGTTCGAGGTTTATTAATAACAGGTCCATCCCTCCAAGAGAAGCCCGAGGTTAAAGGAATAGTTCAACCAAACCTTTAGGTCATTCCAAACCCTTATGACTTTCTGTTCCTGAGGTCAGGAAGTAGTGGTCCAGCCATGTGTTTGTTCCACTCATGAACCTGGCTAAAAACTCTGGTACTCTGGTCAGAAGAAAGCAGCCATACGGGTTTGAAATGACATAAGGGTTAATAAACGATTTTTGAAGTGTCTTTTATGTGCTTTTGATCCACGATTGGCTTCTTGGCTCGCCCAGATCTTCGAAACCAATTGTTCTCAACTGGAATTGAAGGTTCCGTGAAGAACCATAAACAATCTTGGAATCTTTCCATTGCACAAAACACATATAAAAATGTTTTAGATTACTGAAATGTTTCTCAGATTGGGAAATGATTTTTTTTAAAGAACTGGTAAGCGAAAGGTGGTTTCGAGGAACCAAAAGTAGTTCTTCCAAGGCACCGCTTAGAAGCGCACCTTGGTTTCCATCCTCGCCGTCTCGCATTAAAATCAAAATTTGCTTTGTAGCTTCTCAAAATAACCCATCAAGCTTGTCTTCAAGGTTGAATGAGTAGATGGTTGATGCTCAACCAACACCGAGGAACCTGCCTGTGCTGGTCATCAGGGTCACAGTTTCCAAGGAAACCAGATACCGCCTCTGCCACTTCCTGATTGGACAGCACATCCCAGAGTCCATCAGTCGCCAGGATCATGACATCATCAGCGGCGTGCTCAAACTGAGGGAGGTTGTATATCTTCACCTGGAGAAATGACAGCATACTTCAGCCATGTTTTAGGACACGTCCGGGTGCATCGAATCGGTTTTGGCCAGTAGTAGTTACATATAACCGAATAAAAGTTATTTAAATGCAAATGAAACGTAACCGTAAACCGTAACCGACTTCAATGCATGACCGGTTTTGATGTTCAGAGCGGAAGCGAGCAGGAAATAAAGCGAGGCGTATCTGTGAAACATTCACAGACGTGTCCCAAACTACTCTGTACTTAACAAGAGAATGGAAAAAAAAAATACATAAATGATAATATTTCATATGCATAAATGACTTATGCATAAATTTATCCAAGACTTATTTCTTAGACGGGGCTTAGCATAACCTAGCATTCGGCCATATTTCAATATTTCAACATTTAAGTAATTTTTATAAACATGCCTTGGAAAAAAAGCACACCTGGTGTGCATCTTGAGACAAAACAAAGGAACTGGCCTGTTCTAAGATCGGTCATTGTATTAAAATAAATATATAACACGTAAATAAAATTACAATAATATTTTTTGCAATGCTTTTAATTAAAAATTGAGATTAATTTATATTATAGACATTTGAATAATTACTATGCGATAGTAAAACAGACAAATACATAGAAAATAATGCACAATCATTATATATAAAATGTTATTATTTATTCAGTATTTAATATTATATTTTTAATATTATTAAAATATATTTTTATTTTACAATTACGGTTACAATTTTACAATTACATATCTAGCCTAGCATATATGTATTTTAGAATAGTTATATATTACAATGACAGATATATAAATAATAATAATAATACAAAAAAAATATTTTTTTTAAATGTAAAACTGAAATTTCCGCCCTGAAACGCGCATTTCGGAGCAGAATTCAAATAATTAGCATTATAAAAAAATAACCAGCATTATTTTTTATGTAAATATAACATGCTTCCTAAACATCTACAAAGATACTACGTTTTTTTTTGGCTTTAGAAGAGTCAAAAACGTACTAGTATCAGATAGAAAGATAGATCTGACGCAAGTCTCTGTTTGGACGCGGTGACCCATCCTCGACCTTTGACCCAGTATTTGCGCAACAGACAGGAAATGAGGAGCGTCTCGACCCAGCCAGCGTCCGCGCCGCACGCATAGCTGACATACTTCTACTCGTCGCACATAACGGGGGGGAAAAGTGCGAGGAGGAGGAGGAGGCGTAAAGAAAAACAGATCAAAGAGAAGTCGAAAGCGGGAAAAAAAACCGGGCTGAGGTGCAGACGGCAGGATGAACCGCGGATGAACTTTACACAGCGTGTGAATTAAAGATCAAGAGAGCTTCAGAAGACCGGAGAGGAGAGAGACTCGTGTCACCGGAGGATCTGAGCCGCTTTAAGACCGCAACTCTATTCTGACGAGATCAAACCGTCTTAGAGGCAGAGAGACGGCAAAAATCCTGAGCGCTGGAGCAAAGCACGCGGCTTGATTCGATTCGATTTTAACGCTGTTGTGCTGGATATAAATATATCTGCCATTATACAACATATACGCTCACTTCAATGAGCAGAACAGACCCACAAACCCTTACAAAAAGGCCATTTATTACGTAGCGTAAAGCATATCCAATTTCTTTACCATGGTATTTTCAGTCTACTTTAATAAGAATTAGAAACACGCATGCTAATACTATAGAAGATGTCCATGATAAGACAATGATAGCGTGGTGAGTAGTCCAAGTAATTCCAGTAGACGTCCACACAACATAACATCAGTAATACCTCCTTTAATGTAATATATTAAATAATATTTGTTTCTGTTTTCTTTTATCTATATCGATAGCGTAAATATTAATTATTCCAATGAAATTCTATTACTATTATTATCAATTTGGAATTAGTTTTAATCTAATTTTCAATAAATATTTCCTTAGTTTATGGAGTAATTCCGATGAAAATAAGCACTAATTCATTTTGTAATGCAGATCACCAGCTGCCGGCGTGAGCGAAGAAAGAAAAACTTTCATGGTGTAACCACTAGTTGCCTCTTTTTTTAGGTTGTGGATTTAAATGTATAAATATATATATTTTCTTTTTTAAAAAATAAATAAATAAATGTATGTATATATATATATATATATATATATATATATATATATATATATATATATATATATATATATATATATATATATATACATACATTTTATTTTATTTATTTTTTTTAATTATTACTACAGTAAACCATGAACACCAAAAGCATTTTGTTGCACAAAACATTAAAACTCTTTATTTTAGTCTCTTAGTCGACTCATTTTGGCCCTCTGGTTATAACCATACTGATGAGTGTGTGTGTGTGTGTGTGTGTGTGTGAGAGTAGTGGATCCGTTTTATACTCTTTCCACTTTTTTACTGCATTGTAGTTAAATGATTGATTTTATTTTTACATAGTTGCACACCAGTTCGTGTGTGTGTGTGTGTGTGTGTGTGTGCGTGCGTGCGTGCCATTTTTTACTGCTGTGAAATTTGTTCTGCATTGTTGGGGATTTGTAGATTGTACACACAAACAAAAATTCAGCATTTTTGATTTTCTTCCCATTCCTAAAATTTTTCGATTGAAGATCATGAATGCGACTATTTGTTTTTTTACAACCATTTAGCTTTTTGCGACTCAATGCTTTTCAGGTTTTTTCTTTTTCTCTTTTAGTTTCGTACGATTCTGGTGAAAATGTAAAATTCTCCGCTCATAAATGACTGAAGACTGCACAAGGGTTAAAACACATGATATGAACACAATTAAAGTATTGCTATAGCACATGTTCAGCGAGCGTGTAAAAACAGTGCAAAGTACTTTTTTTGAAACCACACATCAATGCTATGGTAAACTTCCACACACCAGTGTTTAATTTTACTGTACTGTATTTTTATTAGGTTTTATTTTTATAATTGTATTTTTATAATGCATTTCATTTCAGTTAAAGTTTTAGTAATTTTGTGTGATTGTCATTTTTGTTAGTTTTTAAGTTTTGGTATATATCTAAATTGTTTTATTAAGCTTTAATTTTTTATTTGGTTGCTCTAACACTTCAGCTTATAAGACACGAAAATTTTATATTTTTTTAATTCAAGAAAATCTTTTTGCAATCTGTTTGCAATACCATGCATGTCCTAAAAACATGGTAATATCAATAAGTGCACCCATACCGTGGTATATTGTTCAAAACGCGACCACAAACATAAAAACACACGTGAAACATGGTACCAGCGAGATACCGAATGTGATCATGCGTGTGTTTATGAACGACAAACCTCTGGAGAACAGGAGAGGAACGGCTTGATGGCGATGTCTGAGTCGTGAACCTTCAGGTCATGATCGCCGAGTCCACGAGTGATGCCGATGGTGGCCAAAACACGAGCCTGAAACAAAAAAAGTCTTCAAATTTGGGCAAAACCTCTTTCAGAGATCTCCGTAGCGCCTCGGTTCTCCTCTTTGCCGGTCGTAGGATGAAATAAACACGAATGAATATCAGAAGGTCTATTCATTTACACTACTGATCTGCTCTCGCTTCTGGTTTCGTTTATCAGACAGAACGGCAGATTCTGAATCACGATTGGTCAGGTCGCCTGTCAATCACACCTCCAGCGAATGGTGAATCAGGTTCTAAAAGGGGAGGGGTTTCTCATTGGTTCTGCAAAGAACCTTTCGGTGTGAAGAACATCTGAGTACTTTGTGTTCAAAGAAAATAAAGCACCATTTTGGAGAATATCTGCTGGACGCAAACTGCGAGCGAAAAAGCGTTCTCTTCGCTTCATAAAATTGACGATTTTGACGAAGCTTTTTCTGGATCTTTCTATTTACCCGGCAGTCAATGGGACAGTCATAAGTCAAATATGTCTATAAACTTTCACGGTTTTATGGGGGACGAGTGAGTAAAGGGAATATTTTCATTTTGGGGCGGAGTATCCCTTTAAATGTTCTTCATGGAACTCTGATGTTTGGACTCTGATTCTGGCGGCACCCATTCACTTCCATTGGTGTTAACTGATGGACCGGAGTGCTGTGGCTTATTGTGATGTTTGGACTCGGATTCTGGCGGCACCCATTCACTTCCATTGGTGTTAACTGATGGACCGGAGTGCTGTGGCTTATTGTGATGTTTGGACTCGGATTCTGACGGCACCCATTCACTTTCATTGGTGTTAACTGATGGACCGGAGTGCTGTGGATTATTATACCAGAGATGTCTCTGAAGAACCTTTATTTTTAATATTACTTGAAGACCGTTCGTAAATAAGAGGGACTGATGACACTGACTTAGACTAAAAGTCCTTGGAGTCGTGTAAAACAAACCTCCCGACAAATTCAGGGAGTCTGTTTTTTTTCCCAGAATGCCACTGGCTGTGATTGAAAACGGCCCCTGCTGGTTAATAATACACATGCCCTCAACCAGCTGCTTTCTCAGACTCCCTCGTGCCTCGTTTTTGATATCTGCTCCCGCCGAAGCCTCCAGCCTCCCACAGAACCGAACGTTATAGAGCCCGAGATGAGGAGGGATTCAGAACAGATGCCTTGTGAAGCCGAGACCTCCTTGAAGATGACTGGAGGCCGATCTCCTCCTGGTTTCCCCCGTCACAACAGACTGATCTCAGCACCACAGACTGAACACATTAGCACCCCGATTGGAGCAGAGACGCTGCAGGACGGCACACACACTCTAATTAAATACTAGTGCTAGAGGCTGAAAGGAATAGCTCGCCCAATTATAATTATAAAAAAAAAAAAAAAACACCTCACCCTCAGTGCATCAAGGATGTAAATGAGTTTATTTCTTGGAGAAATGTAGCGTTGCATGGGTGCCGTCAGAATGAGAGCGATCACAATAATCCACACCACTTCAGTCCATCGATTAACGTCCTGGTTTGAAGTTAAAAACGTTTTAACGATGGATTTGTTTCTTAGCAAACACACAGCTTTTTCTCCTCTCGAGACATTAACTGATGGACTGGAGTGCTGTGGATTATTGTGATGTTTGGACTCGGATTCTGGCGGCACCCATTCACTTCCATTGGCGTTAACTGATGGACTGGAGTGCTGTGGATTATTGTGATGTTTGGACTCGGATTCTGACGGCACCCATTCACTTCCATTGGCGTTAACTGATGGACTGGAGTGCTGTGGATTATTGTGATGTTTGGACTCGGATTCTGACGGCACCCATTCACTTCCATTGGCGTTAACTGATGGACTGGAGTGCTGTGGATTATTGTGATGTTTGGACTCGATTCTGACGGCACCCATTCACTTCCATTGGCGTTAACTGATGGACTGGAGTGCTGTGGATTATTGTGATGTTTGGACTCGATTCTGACGGATTCTGGCGGATGGACAGTGCTGTGGATTATTGTGATGTTTGGACTCGGATTCTGGCATCCATTGGCGTTAACTGATGGACTGGAGTGCTGTGGATTATTGTGATGTTTGGACTCGGATTCTGACGGCACCCATTCACTTCCATTGGCGTTAACTGATGGACTGGAGTGCTGTGGATTATTGTGATGTTTGGACTCGGATTCTGACGGCACCCATTCACTTCCATTGGCGTTAACTGATGGACTGGAGTGCTGTGGATTATTGTGATGTTTGGATTCTCGATTCTGACGGCACCCATTCACTTCCATTGGCGTTAACTGATGGACTGGAGTGCTGTGGATTATTGTGATGTTTGGACTCGGATTCTGACGGCACCCATTATTGTGATGTTTGGACTTCCATTGGCGTTAACTGATGGACTGGAGTGCTGTGGATTATTGTGATGTTTGGACTCGATTCTGACGGCACCCATTCACTTCCATTGGCGTTAACCTGATTGGCGTTAACTGATGGACTGGAGTGCTGTGGATTATTGTGATGTTTGGACTCGGATTCTGACGGCACCCATTCACTTCCATTGGCGTTAACTGATGGACTGGAGTGCTGTGGACCCATTATGGACTGGAGTGCTGTGGATTATTGTGATGTTTGGACTCGATTCTGACGGCACCCATTCACATCCATTGGCGTTAACTGATGGACTGGAGTGCTGTGGATTATTGTGATGTTTGGACTGGATTCTGGCGGCACCCATTCACATCCATTGGCGTTAACTGATGGACTGGAGTGCTGTGGATTATTGTGATGTTTGGACTCGGATTCTGACGGCACCCATTCACTTCCATTGGCGTTTACTGATGGACTGGAGTGCTGTGGATTACTGTGATGTTTGGACTCGGATTCTGACGGCACCCATTCACTTCCATTGGCGTTTACTGATGGACTGGAGTGCTGTGGATTACTGTGATGTTTGGACTCGGATTCCGACGGCACCCATTCACTTCCATTGCTGAGAAAGTGACGCATTGCTTACAATCCATTGCTGAGTGAGCATTTAACATTTCTATGAATCCGATCTGATCTCATCTGTATCTTCCATAATTTTGTAGCACATTTTAGAAAATGCCATTTTTGGGTGACCTGCGCCTTTAAATACTAGCAATAAGTGAGCGCTGACCACTAATTAATTACATATTTTTCCACGACGAGAAATGCGAAAACTCTCAGCGCTTCCGAAAAGCTAAAGATGTTTTATTTTTAATTGATCTATTCATTTTTCGCTAGCCTCGTCGTCCTCCGATACGATGGCTAAGATTTCTTAAAGAGACAGAACCACAAAACAAACCAACAAATCAAACACTGACTCAAATAGTCACTAATCTCTACATAAAAACGGCCTTCACAAGCACATAAGCTAATTGAAATTCTTCTCCAGACATCTGGCCTTGATGATATCAGCCGTTGCGTTTATTTCCTTTACAATAAAGAGTAAAGAAAAAGTCTCCGAGCATGCACTGGTATGATAAACAGAGACAGGCTGACCCAGACGGGACGCGGGACTTACATAAATACATAATTAACCGCGAGATGACCTTTCTATGACCGCGCTCTCGAAACGAGCCGTGAATACGCTCGACCGCCATCTTACCTTTTTCCCCTCTCCGAACACGAGTGGAAACTTCAGATCTTCCTCCTGGACTGTTTTGTAGGCCCTGCGCGAAACACCACAAACAAACATCAGACAGCAGCCGGAGAGCACCGAGACTCTGCAGAGGAGCTGCGAGCACCGACTTGAAAAGTGCAAAATAGTTAAGAAACGGCGTTCGGTCACGCACAGAACCGTTTAGAAACTTAAGATGCATTAAGATGCATTAAATCGATCAAAAACATGTTACGGATATTTCGAATAAATGCAGTCTGTTTTAAAAAAATCCTAAAAAATTGCATCTTCGCAATGTTTTCAACATTGATAATAATAATGTTTCTTGAGCAGTGAATCAAATAAGAATCATTTGTAAATAAAGGATGATGTGAAGACTGGAGAAACGATGCAGCTTTGTATCGCGCAAAAAAATTACGTCTTGAAATATATTGAAACAGACAAGAGTTATGCTGTGTTTTTTTAATTATTTAAACACTTTACTGTATTTTGAATCAAAATGAGTGAGTCAAAGAAAATGGAGCATTAAAATCTGATCGAACCGTAGCATATATCGGCAAAAATTATTATACAGCGAAATAGGAGATTTATAAATGATGTGTGGTCACTCTTTTCCAAACTAAAAAAAACAGGTGAATGAATCATTCTTTCAGGTCAGATCTTTTCGAGGAATCAATTGCTCACAAAACCTGGACATTTGAGTCTGTTTATCTATTGTACAGCTATAGAGGACCTCAAAACATAATGCAAGCATGGTATGGATGACTTAAGATGCTTTTGCATCCATCCAGAGTAAAAGATTGGGTCTTCTTTGTGAGTCACATGTTTGGGTTTAAAACGACTCTGAAGTGAACTTTTCCTTTAAAGACGTTCGAGCAAATAATGCATACTTGATATGATTCCTGGATGCACCGGCACTCCCACACCATTTTACATCGCAGCTCATTTACACACACACACACACACACACACACACTAATGGAAGTTCACTCGTGTCTCCTGAGGCAGCGGTTCTAAACACTCGATTCAGACTAGATCCGTCTCAGAGACCAGTCAGATCCTGGTGTTGAACATTGATGCAAATACCCCAAAATTAAACACTAAACCCATACTCATAGATGGACAGAAAATCATATTAATCCTGCATACAGTGTGAAAAGTTAAATTTTCCTTAAGTGATATTTTTTTTCCTTTTATGTACAAATATACAGATCACATTTATTTGATTTTATTGACTATAAATAACAGTAAACAATATTTATTTAAAGCATCATAATATTTTTGTAATCATTTACTGGCTGTCTTTTTCACAATCAATTTACTACAATCAATTAATAATATTATGTACTGTTATTTTCAGCAATAAATTATTTCAATACATATTAACAAGATATATATTACATGCATTAATCATATCAACTATGCTAGATTTAAACACTAATTAATAAATACTTGTGCTGTCAAATGATTAATTGTGATTAATCGCATTAAAATAGGTTTTTGTTCACATGTGTGTTTATTTATTATGTGTGTGTATATATATATATATATATATATATAAAAAAAAAAATATATATATATATATATATATATAAATATATATAAATATATATATTTATATATATTAATATATTAAATTATGTGAATATAAATATATACGTAATAAATTACACAGTACACACACACATATATATATGTGATTATTGCTAATAAATCAGCACTAAAAAAACAGCAGCTAAAAAAACAGCACTAATATTAATCTGCTATCTATAGATATTATTTGATTTGATAGTGTCAAGAATTATTACATACTAATATAATAACTATAATAATTATGATGTAAATGCAATGCTAAATAAATGATTGCATAATTTGATTATTAATTATTGCGTATAAAACCCAAACAAACTCTGATTGGTCGCTTCACATGTCATAATTATTAATATATTTATTAATAATCATTGGTAGTTAATCGGATCCAGAACTCACCATCCGTTCATGGTGAAGTCTCGGTAAAGCATCCTCTTCCCGACCTCTTTCTTCGTGACCCTTCGGGGAAACTCCAAGTTTGTGAAATCGTTTCCCAGCAGAGACGGCTGCAGATGAGCCTGAGAGAGAGAGAGAGAGAAAACGCGCTTCGCAATCAAAAAAAAGAAGGCAAACAGCTGCTGAACGTAACGGGAGCCGCTCCAGGCTTCTCTCACCAGGAACTGAAGCCTCTGGCGCTCGGATTCGGGAGTGAAGGAGCTGGACATGGGAAGGATCTCTCCTCCACGGACGATCAGAGCCCTGCGACAGAACACACGAGCATCAAGAACAGAATAATCATAAATGACAAAATAAAAAGTAAAACAGAGCAAGCTAGCGCAAGAGGCCTTGTTTTTGCTTTTGTTGATCATAAACGGAACAGAATAATAATACAGTTTATGTATTTGGACAAAGCGGAGCGTAAATGCAATCTAGTAGAGAAGAATGGAGCAAAACGGAGCGGTCGATGTTTTAAAAATGAAGCTAAATAAAATCTGACATTAGAGTTAAGCACACACGGCTTTTTAAAAGTTAGATTTGCCTTTCGTCATATAAACAGTGATATTGTTATTTAAAGTAACTGTTTTCTGCGTGTGCTGTAAAAATAGAATTTCAGTAGCATCTCTCCAGCGTCACGTGATCCTTCAGAAATGATTGTAACGCGCTCGAGAAACCTTTCTGGTCAGCATCGGTGTTGAAAACAGCTGAGTATATAAAAAAGACTAGAGTATTTCTGCTCTACGCCACTAGAATATGGAAATGAGTAATTCTATGAAACCAGTATGATTTAAGAGTATTTTATTCATTCGGTCGCAAAATCTATTTTCAAAAGCTGGTTTTTGCTGGTAATGATCAGTGATTCCTGTTTATTCATTAAAATCATATTATTTAGTTCCGTACCTCAGTAGCCCCTCAACCCTGTTACACAAACCATTCTACCTCCATAAAAAAATAATGAACTGATCCCTATGTGACATAATTAACAGGAAGTGACGTCATATAAGCCTTCTGAACCACAGACTTTTTAAACTACAACTTATTAAAATTGCGCGTAACGACTCAACCCCGTAACACCAAATAAAAACTATTACTTGTACAAATTATTTTTTGTTATTTTAACAATATACATGATTTACAACAGTGGCCATATTGATAAATAAAAATTATAATAAATAAATAAATAAAATCTCAACCCCGTTACTTATTTGATCATAACAGGGTTGTGTTTTTAACACTTTGTTTCTGATATTTTTTAAATATTTTTTGATATTTTTACATCTATGAGTCTGCGATGGCACCAGAAACAGCATTTTTTCAAGAAAAAAAAATTATGCTTTTCTTGAAGTTAAGTACATCATTAATGCTTTGCTCATTTTTAAAAAAAGTTTTAAAAAAATTTTGTCCATATCATACTGGTTTCATACCGTGTCCTTCCGATGAACTATTGTTTCTTCTGATGCAAAAAAGATGTTCTTCCTCAAATAAAGGTCTAAAAAGGGCTTAAATCAAAGCAGAACCTCCCAAATTCATAAATTCATGCCGATAGTTGATGCATACGCTGCAAAATCAAACAAGGAAAACAGTAGCAGATGCCCTCTTTAATCTAGACATAAGAAAACAGAAATATGCCACATTTTACAGAACGGAGATTTAGTTTCACCTGCTGTCACCGGCGTTGGCCACATACAGTTTCCCGAGCAAATACACCACCACTAGAGCAGTACATCCTCCAGATATAGAGTAACCCGTCCTCTCCCGAGCGATATGAGCGTCCTGAGATCACACAAACACACGGAGAACTCAACCAGTCAAACGAGGCTGAATTCAATCGACATTAAAGTCAAAAAACACACACGTACAGGATCGGCGCTTTCCATCTGTAAGCACACCAGCATTTATTTGATCAAAAATACAGTGACATATTATTACGATTTGAAATAACCAATTGTATTTGAATATATTCTACAATGTAATTTATTACTTTGCTGCAAAGCTGAAATTAAAATCAGTCATTTATAATAATGCATCTCGGCCTGCCACCTAGTGGCTGTGTGAGTTTAAAACAGTGACGGATCCAAACACTCACCATCTCCTTGAAGGCGTTCTCTACGGCTCCCACCACCAGACTCTCCTGTTTGATCTTCTTCTCCATGAAGAACCGCGGGGCCATGGTATTAGGGGACCCCGGGGCCCCGGCGGCCCCTCTGAGGGAAGCGGCGCGCGACAGGCCGCGCTGGGAGCATCCGGCCGACGGGTGGAGGTGGTGGACGGGGTTGTCCTCGCCCAGGCAGGTGGGCGGCTGGAGCGCCGGGTTCTGCAGGATCTCCAGAACCTCCTGCAGCTGCTCCTCGATGTGGAGGTGGAGGAACTTGGCTGCAAACACCGCCGCCCCGGAGCCGCCGTGACCATCAAACAGAGCCCAGTAGTGAAAGTTCAGCTCCTTCACCTCCTGAACACAAGCACAAATATCAGCAAGCACAGGAAACGTGGGACTGGAGCACAAAACAGTCTTCAGTCGCTGGGGTATATTTGTAGCAATAGCCAACAATACATAGTATGAGTCTAAATGAATTTTTTATGCCAAAAATCATTGAGTTATTAAGAAACAATCACGTTCCATCAAGATATTTAGTACATTCCCTACGTTAAATAAATCGGAACATTTTTGATTAGTAATGTGCATTATTAAGGACTTCGCGTTTAAAGCTTTAATGGTGATTTTCTCGATATTTCTGGGTTTTTTTTGCACCTTCGCTGATTCAGTGGTTCGGCACTGGGGGGAGATTTACAGAGAGGCAAACCATTCTAAATTTTGAAACGTTTTGAAACCGTCATGACGTAATAAAGACACGTTTGCTGACATCGTAATTCACAAAAAGCACCCATCCTTACGGCACTTCATGACTTTCGAAGCCGTCATCTAATTGGTTGAACAGCGTTGACGCCGTCTCTCATCGCTGTCCCGTTTCCATTGACCTTTTAAGTTGCTTTGGATAAAAGCATCTGCTAAATGACTAAAAGCAAATGTAATGTTTCTCGTTAGCCTTAATCGTGTGCTTTGGAGGAGGCGTGGCTTTGGAGCTTACGCTTTCTTAATGCTATTGCTAAACTCTCCGAAATTGCCTATCCTGCCTTTATTTTATTTATATATATATTTTTTGGACATTTGGACTTCATTTGGACTCACCTGCACAATTCAAAAAGACTAACATAAATGTCTAGAAAATCAACAAGATCAACTTTTACCGAATTACACGATAAGTCTCAATAATTCAATAATGAAAAACGCCTTTAACTGAGTGTTTAATCTTGTTATTATACATTACTGAAACTCTGTTCTCCTGTTTGATACTGTTAAGTGCTTTGACACAATCTGTAAGCGCAATTCATGTACAATACAAAACAGTTTTGAGAATTTCCTTACATTAAAATCATATTATTTAGTTCTGTATATCAGTAACCCCTCAACCCTGTTACACAAACCATTCTACCCCCATAAAAAAATTATAAACTGATCCCTATGTGACATAATCAACAGGAAGTGACATCATATAAGCCTTCTGAACAACACACGGGTAAGTTACCGCAGTCTTTTTTAACTACAACTTATTAAAATTGTGCGTGACGACTCAACCCCGTAACATCAAATAAAATCTATTACTTGTAAAAATAATTTTTGTTATTTTAACAACATGCATGATTTACAACAGTGGCCATACTGATAATAAATAAATAAATAAATAAAATCTCAACCCTGTTACTTATTTGATCATAACAGGGTTGTGTTTTAACACTTTGGTTCTGATATTATCCAGCAATTTAAAATAATTATTACTTTTGATCGACATTATTTTTGATCTGGGAAAGCGTGTGAGGGTGCTGCGAGGAGGCCTCACTGTGCTTTCGATGGTCTCCAGGATGTCTGTGCCGGGCAGCGAGGAGCGTCTCCTGGTGGGAGTGTAGCTGGGGCTGGACGGGTCTGCCGGACGCTTCCTGAGCTCTACCACCTCACAGCACGCCTGGTCCTCGTTTAGAGTGCTTTTACCCGCATTGATGACCCTGTAGAGACATAGAAGATCACCGGTTTCTATTCGTATTCAAACCACAGACTCAAGGGCTGTTGACGCTTATGAAGACTCGGCACAGTGGACTAGTTAAAGGGTTATTTCGCCCCAAAGTGAAACAACCTCGTAGCGTGGTGAGAATCATGTCATATTGATTTCCAGTCAAAGGAGAACTGGACTCATCTGAGCCTGGTTTCTCCCAAGGTTTTGGTTCCTTGCCGCTGTCACCCCTAGCTATTTGATTACAGAGACCGTCCCTGCATTTAACAACGAATTGTTCAATATCGTGCATTCTCCTGTTTTACGCTGTTCAGTGTTTTGGTACGATCTGTATTGCTAAAAGCGCTATATATAAATAAAAGTGAGCCACTGATTGGTTGATGTAGCTGAGATCATCGCTGTCGCTGTCCATGCAGGGTCAGAGAGCTCGTTTGTGTTCTGAAGATGAATCAAGTTCTTACGGGTTTGGGTGAGTGACTCATAACCCTTTAACTCTGCGTAAGCGCGCGACCGCTTGCTCTTCGTCAAACAGGTCTTTTCGAGCTCCTAAACGCTTCTCTGCGGTGCGCAACTGCCATCATCTCCTCAGATGAGTCACAGTGTGAGTTTGAAGAGCACAAGACAGCTTGACGCTCACGAGCCTCGGATAATTGCCCCCATCACAACAGGGTTTCCACGGAAACCCGTCCCCGCATCCTGATTTGTTAATGACTATGTAGCGGGGTTTGTACGCGTCCGCGGCTTTGTCCCGAGAGGAGACGTGTGTCATTCTGAAGGGACGTTGGTGACGTCTCGCTCGCGTGCTGCTGGAAACTATTATCCTCGTGTAGAAAGTACACCAGGATTCAAAGAGCAGCGCTCCTCACAATCAGTCAGGTTTCAGGGGAAGGGTTATGAACACGCACACACCAAACACGACAATCCTCAGATTATCAGACTTGTGCTAAATGCTCAGCGTACCGTAGTCGAGAGATAGAGCAACCGATGGATGGATGGATGGATGGATGGATGGATGGATGGATGGATGGATGGATGGATGGATGGATGGATGGATGGATGGATGGATGGATGGATGGATGGATGGATGGATGGATGGATGGATGGATGGATGGATGGATGGATAGGTAGATCATGGATGGATGGATGGATGGATGGATGAATGGATGGATGGGTAGGTGGATGAATGGATGGATGGATGGATGGATGGATGGATGGATGGATAGGTAGGTGGATGGATGGATGGATGGATGGATGGGTAGGTAGGTAGGTAGGTAGATGGATAGATGGATGGATGGGTAGGTAGGTAGGTAGATGGATGGATGGATGGATGGGTAGGTAGGTAGATGGATGGATGGATGGGTAGGTGGATGGATGGATGGATGGATGGATGGATGGATGGGATGGATGGATGGATGGATGGTAGATCATGGATGGATGGATGGATGGATGGATGAATGGATGGATGGGTAGGTGGATGAATGGATGGATGGATGGATGGGTAGGTAGGTGGATGGATGGGTAGGTAGGTAGATGGATGGATGGATGGATGGGTAGGTAGGTAGGTAGGTAGATGGATAGATGGATGGATGGGTAGGTAGGTGGATGGATGGATGGATGGATGGATGGATGGATGGATAGATGATGGATGGATGGGTAGGTGGATGGATGGATGGATGGATAGGTAGATGATGGATGGATGGATGGATGGATGGATGGATGGATGGATGGGTAGGTGGATGGATGGATGGATGGATGGATGGATGGATGGATGGATGGATGGATGGATGGATGGATGATGATGGATGGATGGGTAGGTGGATGGATGGGTAGGTAGGTAGATGATGGATGGATGGATGAATGGATGGATGGATGGATAGATTGGTAGGTGGATGGATGGATGGATGGATGGATGGATGGATGGATGGATAGATGGATGGATGGATGGATGGATGGATGGATGGATGGATGGATGGATGGATGGGTAGGTAGGTAGATGGATGAATGGATGGATGGGTGGGTAGGTAGGTAGATGGATGGATGGATGGATGGATGGATGGATGGATGGATGGATGGATGGATGGATGGATGGATGGATGGATGGGTAGGTAGGTAGATGGATGGATGGATGGATGGATGGATGGATAGGGTTTGTCCACCTCAAAAATATAAACACAAAGTAATGTGTTTAATGAAATCCATGGACAGCAACTCAACTGAAATATTGTTTGCTTTAAATAAGCGTCCTATGCGTCTAAAATGTGGGAAGACTCAACTCAGGGGAGACGAATGGTTGAGTAAATTATGTAAGGAATAATTAACGATGGGCCGTTCAGTTATTCGAAAAATAATGCACAGCCAAGTGGTGATGCGGCCAAGACGGGAAGATGATATATTATATTACCTTATATATTATAATAAGTATTTATTTCTCACAGCATCTCATCCAACGTCTCCGTTCTTCATTCCAAAACATCATTTTAGGCTTGAGCCGTTGACAGCGCCGTGTGTGTGTGTGTGTGTGTGTGTGTGTGTGTGTGTGTGTGTGTGTGTGTGTGTGTGTGTGTGTGTGTGGATGCCTCCGAGCGCATCTCTCAAAAGTGTGCGTCTAACAGAGAAACTAGGTTCATTTTCTTCGCTTGTGAGAATCAAGTTACGGATAGAGTCGTCACTTTTCGCGGCAAATCACGGAAATGAGCTGGGATTTTTATCATATCGATTGCTATTCTCATTTATTTGTTTGCTGTTGTAATGGCGGAGTGATACGGAACTGTAATGCGGTCAAGAGCTGCCTGGTGGCTTCCCTGAAAACAATAGCTGTTTTTGTTTGAAAACTGAAGTTGAGCGACTGAAGTCCAATCCCGTTTTACCGACGTATTTACTACGTTTCTGGATCTGGATCGCTTCAGTTGTGTTGAGAAGCTGAACGGATGTCTTAGGGGTTAAACAGCGTTTCTCTCCGGTTAATGCTCTACTGCTCCAGTTAAACATCGACGTCAGATCGGCGAACAGGAACACATTCAGAGCGGGTCCCGAGGATCACGTGACCGGGCGATCTCACTTCTCCACAGCGTCAGGAAGAGAAGTGACCGAATCACACTCCAACATCCTCATATCAGAGGAGCGAAGGTGAATCAGACACGAGACTCAAACGGTCGAACCAGTCTTGTTGTTTGTGACTGTGAATAACGAAGCTGAAATAAAACACAGGCATTTGAATCATCCTTAAATGAAATTAAAAACTAAAATTGCATAGTAAAATGAACAAAAACAAAGGCTAACACAAAATATTAATAGGCTTGTATAAATGGCTTGTAATCGTCTAGGTAGCCTCATTTTGAGATCGGGGTGAATACATAAACGCACAGAACTCAATCGGGACTGAAATCTGATTTCTACGTCTCGAAAGCTTCGCATGAATCAGGTTATGATATAATGCGCAAAACGCGCGCATGCGCCCTGCTAAAGCTGCATGGAAACGAAAGCATGGATGCGCGTCTCGGATCCTTCATTTTCTGCCGCTCGCGCGGTTGCCGCGAAGGACGCGAACGTTCCGCCGCATCCGCCCCGCGCGCGCGCTCGCGCCGTACTCACTCCGCGTAGCCGGTGGCCCAGGGCAGCTTCGTCTCCTTGAGGATGAGGATGGGTCTGGAGATGTGATCCGCAGAGCACTCCACCTCGTCCGGAGACAGCGCGAGGAAATCCGGTCTGCTGTACGGGAACCGGGGCGGCGGGTCCGGGTGGGTCTCCTGCGCGCTGGAACCGGAGGCCATGATGCCGCCGATGATGCTGGAGACCGCGGACCGCACGCGTGTCATCATCATGATGATGATGATGATGATAGTGATGATGATGGTGGTGGTGGTGATGGTGGAAGCGCACTGAACGCCGGTGCACGAGCGCGACGCAGCTGGAGCGCACCTTCAGTGCGGCGGAACTGAGCGGCGTCACGTGACAGCGGGTCACTGGGTCACTCTGGCGACTTTGACCCCTGATGCTGTTCGCATTCATTTCACTTCCTTATCGCGCGCGTAAAACGTGTTCATAAGTTCCACAATAACGCCATCTCACTGCGCCATGTGGCAGAAATCTAATTAAACGAGGCTATTAATTCTAAAGAAACAGTAGCGTTTTATTTGTTACACAAATTATTATAAACAGTGCATTATGCATAATTGCATTAACCCTAATTTTAGGGCTACTCTGTACTTTAATGCGTGCATGCGCTATGGCACGTGTACCCATTAAATTAAAATAAATAAATGCATATATTTTTAAAAATAAAATCAATTCATTAAGAACTATTTTAAGTATATTTTTTATAATAAAATTAAAATAAAGCACAACCAGTGCAACAAAATAACATAAAATGTACATATCTTCAATAAATTACATTCATAATCTGCCAAATAAAACAGAATATAATTAAAAAATCTATTTTAAATACTTTTAAATTGAAAAAATAATCTTCATTTTTTATTTTTCATAAAATCGGTTCATCGACCGCCGACACAAACCACACTGCATTGTATATTTTAAAAAATAAATGCTTTTAATATTTAAAACCGTATGAACATCATTGCAACTTTAACAAAAAAAGTTTATTTGCATGTTATTTTTTCTAGCATGCTGTATTCAGCATATCCACATCAGACTTTAGACAGTTCTTAATCTGTCCAATTTGATCAGATTGAATCGTGTGTATTCGGTGCTGTTTAAACAACACGACACTCAACGACTGCTCCGGTGATCCCACGAGGATTATGAGATTTGAGCACAATCACTAGAAATACAAGCCATCTGTTACAGCTGATATATCTGCCTGTGAATCACAGATCAGCATGCAGGTCATTAAAGCAACCGAAGCAATAGAGAAAATTAAAGAGAGATGAAAATCATCTGTTTACTCACCCACATGTTGTTCAGACCCATATGTCATTTTCAAAGCCTGTGCACTATATTATCGGTGAAAAACAGATGAATATTAACTCTCGAAGCTGCCATATATCTCCTAGAAAAACTCTTCTCTTTCATTTGTTTTATTTCGTAATCAATAAACAGAAATGCTGTACTATTAGTTTGTTTAGGACAAGAAAATAAAGCCCTGTCGTGTCTCTCAATGACCTCTAGATGGCAGTGTTTCCTAACAACATCTCGACTGGACCTTTTGTGATTTAACTACAAAATAAATATATATATATATATATATATATATATATATATATATATATATATATATATATATATATATAAATGTATAAATATATATATATTATATATATATATATATATATATATATATATATATATATATATATATATATATATTTTTTTTTTTATATATATATTTTTTTTATTTATATATATATATATATTTTTTTTATTTTATTTATATATATATATATAATTTATATATATATATATATATATATATATATTTTTTTTTTTATATATATATATATATATATATATATATATTTAATAATGCATTCCCTGTAGCTGATAAATGCGTGTTTATTCTCGTCATTTTACATTTTTTGATGCTTTGCCACTATCTGCATGGTTAAAGGCTCTGAATTAAGGCGTCCTGCCGCTGCTCAGGGTCACTGAAGGTCAATCCGGGGTCTGTCTCTGTGCAGGTACACTGCAGCAGCAGCAGCAGGGGCTTCTGGGAGATTTATGAGCTCAGCGGAGCCAAATGCATGAGCCGTCTCTCAATACTGATCTTAAAGATGGTCTAAGAGCAAGATTTAGGAATGGCTTGGGCTCGTTTGTTAGGTTTTATTGCTGTCTGGCACGCTCTGCCATGTCCGAGGTGGAAAGTGTGTTTTCCCGCCGAGCAGGAGGTGTGTATTTACTGCTGCTTGGCTGAACGTTACTCTTTCTGGTTCACACTCTTCCTGTTAAATCTCCCGAGGATCCCGCAGGAGGCGCGTCGTTTCATTATGACCTGTCAGTTTATCTCAATGCTTTTTTCTTTAGTCAGAACAAAGACTGGAAGACCTGTTACTAATTTTGTACTTAATGTACTAAAAACGATTCTTTAGTACTACTCAAGATCATCTAAGTGTGCTCAGCTGTGCTATTTATTATGCAATGAATACGAACTAAAATGCACGTTTAACGTGCCATCTTTGTATTTAAAAAACGTATTTATTTCCCACTTGTAGCACACTTGAAACCCTCTTTCATACGAGTGAGCAGGCCACAAAGAGGCTCAGTCACAGGTCAGTACTGAAAGCAGCGCTGCATCAAAGTCAACTGGAAGGAAGACATGGTTTGGTTGGTTTTTGTGCTCGTGCACCGCTTCAAAAAAACCACCGTCATGACGATGCTGACCTTAGCAGCTGCCCACAGAGACAAAACCACTTCCGAGTGCTTTGCTGACCGTGATACCCCTGTGCCAGCGTGAAATCTGTGGGACATTTTCAAGAGAAAGATGAGACACAACACCACGGAAGTGTCTCCATTGAGCCTTTCTCAATCTGTTTTCACAGTTTGTATCCAGTAGTGGATCAGCACCCAGAAATGCCAGTTTAAATTAGGTATCAGCTACCCACCTTTTATTATTCAAATCCGAGTATCATATCGATCAGTTAAGTAGCACACACACACACACACGAGTCATTTACACTCAGAAATGAAAGCTTTCTATATGCATGGGGTTTTGTTTCCTTGCCGCTGTCGCCTCTGCAAATGCATTTTGGAGAAATATTCTAATATTTTGAGATACTGGCTTTTGACTTTTTGTTAAACTTTGACTTTTTGATTTTTTTAACATTTTACTTTACATGTAATGAATCTAATATATATATATATATATATATATATATATATATATATATATATATATATATATATATATATATATATATATATATATATATATATACATATATTTAAAAAATATATATATATATATATATAAATATATAATAAAAAAAAAAAAAATATATATATATATATATATATAAATAGTTTTACTTTTATTAAAAGTTTCATAAAAAAATTATATATAATTTTTTTGCAATACTGTTTCACATCAGCCTCATAAATCCTCAAAAGTTTTTAATATTTGCAAATATTTTTTAAAATGTATTTATATTTACAACACTGTTCTTTGTATTAAATTACCTTTGTTACAGTCTCTTCTAACCGCCGTTATCAGTCGCTCTCGTTTTTCTCCCTTTCATATAAACACCATCGTAGAGCATTTATTCTGCTATTTGAGTAAATAGGAATGCAAAAAAATACGTGTGTTTGTGGCCCTCTCCCATTCTGTGCTCTTTAATTCAACCTGGAAATATAAAAAAGGTTTGGACATTTACGTGGAGCAAATAACTACATCTGATCACAGGCTGTGCTTGAGGGGGACTTATAAGCATAAAAAAAGCATTAAAATTGTATTGGTTTTGAATGAAAGTATATTTATAGCTGACATTTCTCTCCATTACAATGCATCACGAGACTGCATTCAGTATATTTTGGAAGGAGCGCTCACAAATGTGTGATGCATTACGATGCAGCGATGAAAAAGAGCTTTAAAATGTCTTGGAAAGAAATCTTGACATTGTCTGCATTATCTGAGTCTCAATGAGCCTTCGTGCATGGTTTGTTCTGGCCTTTGTTTATCGCAAATGTGTTTCTTTGAACAGGAATTCATCTTTTTATATTAAACTAATAATTCTAAATGAATTATTAAGCAATGAAAGAACGGATAGGAGCGAGTCACTAAAAAACATGCCGCATTGTTTTGGCCATGCACCCTGATAATACCTTAAAGTATCATATAATAGCCTTAATATCGGGCGCATAAGCATGCTAATTAGGTTTTTTACTAAGCGCACAGCTTAAAACAATATGCATTTCCTTTTAATCATCATTAATGGCATCCAGAGTAAAAGTACACATGCATACGTGTGTGTTTGTTACGTAAACGCACACCCATGCATGCATACATTGAATATGCATACATATAATACATAGTAAATAAATATATACATGAAAACACTTTCAAAATGTGCATTTATAAATACATAATAAATATAGGTCTATACAGTACAGGCAGATATATGCTTATTATGTCAATAAAAACGTCGCAATTAATCGTTTTGACTGTAAGGTATTTCAATAAATTTAAAATATTCAGACGAAGCCATTAATCAAATGTGTTGAGATGAAATTTTGCGCCATCTATATGGTTTAAAAATCCATTTTACCCTATATATTAAACCACTTGATTCTCTTTTATGGTGTACACGAGGAAGACCATTAGATCATTTCAGATTTTGGACAATAATATATATCCAATAAAATCTCTCCGTCGTTTATATGACGTCACTGTCATCGTGCGCAAAAAAAAAAATCCTTAATTCTTCCCAGATGGATCTCAACCAAGAGGACTTCACGCCAGAGCGATCCCACGAGAACTGATCTAAGATCAAGACAAATCAATAACTCGGGGGTCAGCGAGCAGAAGGACCCGCCGCCGTCTCCAAGGCTGACATTTCTCGCGCGTAATTGCATTGGAAATGTCAGGCGGCTGCGTCTCTGCAAAGTCGAGTGTTGCTTCGTGATGTTTTAATACGTTTGCGGCCTCACGTGTAGCTCTCGGAGAACGCCTGCGTCTTTATTAAGACAGATCTAAGACATTAAGGCACAAAACGCGCCTGCAGATCTGCGATAAACCCGCGCGTAAACAAACACGAAAAAGGTACGGCTGCCGCCGAAAATACCAACCGAGGGTATCTACAGACCTCGCGCTGAGATGAAAGCTAATTTACGGCGTGCTTTCTGGGCGTGGTGACATTTAGTGCGCGACGACAAGCTGACATTTGTGAATGGAGCGCGTTCACGAGCCTCCACTCCATCTCATGAAAATGCGTATAAGTAAAATAAGTAAAAAAAAAGCAACAGGTAGGATTGGGGTCGTGGGGTATATGCTAAGAAATAAGCGAAAACTGCGTGTCATATGCACGCGAAAAGTGCGTATTGTGTGCACGTTAAACGCGCGCTTTTAATATGGAGTCAGCTTTTGCGTATTAATAGCGCGCTTTTTTTTTTATTTCGCGTACCATTTCTACACATTTTCAGGAGACCAGGCTCTCATATAAATGACTTTGTTTGCTCAAAAGAATGCATCTCTCGCCGAAGCATTAACTTAAAGTGAATTTGAGCGATTGTCTTTCCTTTTTTTAGTGGTTTGAGCTAAGCTGCATTACTGCAGTCATCACGCATTTATGTAGCTTATCCGGAAGTTAGCATTTCAGTAAACGTTCTGGAAATGTTAATAAATGCTCTTCCGGTAACGTTAATAGAACATGAATTAAAAATATAAACATATTTCCAAAGTGTTCTTTTAAAATGATCTATTCTGAAAGTTTTAAATATTAGGCTACTACTTGCAAAGCAAAAATGATAAAACGAAGGAAGGATTAGTTATGGTCATTTTTAAGAAGAATTTTTCGATGTATTTTATTATAAAACACTTTAGAATCTAAAATTTGATTTATCATCAACATATTTCATATTTTATCTAAACCTTCTTGTATATAAAAGACAACCACCTTCAATTCTGGCCAAATTAAAAATATACTGTGTTTGGATTTCCACAATGTTACCATCATTAACAAGCCCTTGTTTTTAATATTATTATTAATAGTAATAGTAAAGAGTTAGTGAATTTAAATAATTATTTAATAAAAAATGAGAATGATTAGTGTCAATGACAGAAATTAACCTTCCCATGGACTCTTGAAGTTTTTTTTTTTTTTTTTTTTACAACCTTTGTAATAACCATTTTAAACTATTAATAATTTCTTATAAAAAACTTTATTAAATGCATGTCATCTTTTGTGCCAAAATGTCTTGAAACCTTCATCATTCTTCATCAGAATCAGTCGATTCGTTCAAACAGCTGATTCATTTAGGAACGAAGCAAGTGACTCTCTTTATGAACGGGTCCTTGAATCATAGACTCATTGGATTCGTTCAAAGTGCTCCTAAACTGTAAGTCATTTATTAATTATGTATAAACAACAAAAAAAGACTGTTAGCCTAAATGAATCTCATATTTGCAAACTTAAAAAAGCGGTTAGTCTCCTTAGTTACTCTTAAATGTAAATTTCAGTGAATGAAGCTTTCTACACCGTGGACTGAATCTATTAGTTACGTCGTCTCTACACTTTGTTTGTTACCATTCAAAAACCAGATGCTTTGCATGCATAAATGTGTCTGTGCATGTGTTTCGAGCGTGCTTTTATTAAAAACATCTCATTCATATACGTACAGTTTGTCAAATAATACCCGCTGGCCTGCCCTGATTCGGTTTTCTCTCGGATGCGGCTTTTGCTCTGTACAAACACACGACAGGACGAGGACAAATGTGCTTTTTGTTCACTATAGCGTAGGATTGTTTTCTCGGATTGCCGTCTGAATTCTGGGAAATGTTCATTTATTATCCGTGACCCTTTGAACACAGCGGGGCATCCGTTTTAAACGTATACAAAGAAGAGGTATATGATGGAGATTTCCCTCCCGTCGTATGACACGACACGCCTTCTCAACTTAATGAACGTTTCCCATCGCAACAGAGAGCGCAGCGGGAAAAGAAGAACAAAAGGCCGCTTGTTATGAAACGGGAGTTTATAGGGAAGGGAACTTCAGGAAACGCTTCCATCAGGTTTTAAACGGGCCTCACCTTCCGGTTAGTCGTAACCTGAAACCGCTAAAGATACGATGTTGGGGAAAGTTACTTTTAAACCGCCTCTATTATGCAATTTATTTAGGTTAAATACAGATTTAAAAGCATATCAGGATATCATTTATCAGCTATACTGAATTTAGCACGGCTATAACAGGAAACAATGGTATTTTACAATTACAATATTGCAGTATTCCCTAAAAAGTAGCTTTTTGTGGAAAGTGATGCATTACTTTAACTTACATCGTCTCATTTGGGCTTGGCCTGGCTTGTTAGTTTTATAATATAAAGACATTTTATCTTTGCCACAAAAAAACCTCTTTGAAAGTACAGTATGGTTTACAGCATTATGCACTTCACACCGGGACAGTAGAGCTGTCGGTTGATAAATGAGCGACTGGCATGACTTTTTTGAAAAACGTAACTCGTGTATTTCCTTGTGAATCAAAAAAGCAATGCATTACTTTACCAGTTACTTGGAAAGTTAACCCCAACACTGCTGAGATGTTTTCCACAATGCATTTCGTTTCTAACTTATTAAAGTAGATTTGAAGTGTAGCTCTTTAATATGCATTGATAGGTCCTTTAAAAATAGGCCTAGTAATTAATAAGCAATAAATATGCTAGTAATATGCATGCTGAGGTGCTTCTGTGTGCTGAAGTGAGCGCTCAGGAAATCGTACGGCCCTAATGAATTAAGCAACAAAATCGAGGCGAGCGTTAAGAGAACGAGTGACAATCAAAGCTTGATGTCCCCGAACGCATCGCTGAGCTCAGATCATCTACAGACGGCGAACAGAGATATTTTCCAAAACAACAGTCGCCACGAGTGGCTGGAAAAGGCCGAGGTTACGAAAGCGCTGACGTTGGAGGTGTTTCCGATCGCAGCTGGAGCCTCGCATCACGCAGGGCTCTGGGTTTGGGTCGCCTCGGAGGGATTGGATTCAGTTGCGCTGGTTGGACCTTGTTTTGGGACTTTTACGCCCCTTGTCAGGTCAGGTTAAGATCTCGGAGAGGATCTAGGCCTGTATACGTCATCCTCAGGACAGAACACAGATTTAGGTGGTTCGGTAATCACAAACGCCTGAATCCCGGGCCGCGGATTAATATCTATGCTCATAGAACATACTGGAACGGCCGTATCAGACGAATTCGGCTGGAAAGAGCGAATGGAAAGGAGTCTGTTATACCGAAAAGAAGATTCATCTCCATCAAGGCAAGACAGAAACCCCGTATTCAAAATCCAGATGTGCATCTAAAGGCTTTCTTACACACTGGTGAGCCAGGAGCATGGAGTTATGATCCCGATCCCCAATTAAGATTAACGCAACGAGACCTTTCCAAAGCTTTCGCTCATTTGTTAATATGACGGTGCTTTTAAATGCGTTTTTTATTGTTTATGAACTTTGCAAGGGTCATTTCTACCATGCAGTTTATATTCAGTAAAATATTCAATGCTACAAATCATATTAGATTGATTTTGAATAAATACACCAAAAAAAACAAAACAAGAGTCCTTTCAACCATAGTTATTAATATATATATATTTACACACATGGCCTTTTTTTAATTGATTTGTGATTAATTTGTGCGCTCGATATTAGCTTCCATGCTGTTTTAAATATTATTATCATTTTTTAAAATTTATTTACCTAACAAAAGCCAATTAATAATGCTAATAATAGTATAAAAAATACTAAAATAACTCGCAAGCTGCGTATAAGACAAGAACGTTTTTTAAAAAAATACTAATTATTTATTTAAACTGTTTAAAACTGTATAAAATAATCGAGCTAGAATGATTAAAGTGTTAAAAAAGCGAGCCAAAATGCTCTAAACCTTCTTGAGACCCGAGGCAGGACCTGCGCGTGAGTCCATGTTCACTTCCTGTGAAAGATCGGCGTCTTTTCCTATTAAAACTTCCTCTCATCTTTCCGTGTCATGCTAATTTCTCCGCTGCGGCTTCGACTCTGGGAACAAAAAGGCCGTTCGTCATCGGAAAAGCACCGCAGGCTTTTCTTCAGCCGGAATGAGAAAATCAGACCTACATGCAATTTCATTACATCAGATACACGAGAAATTATAGCTGTAGGAAACACAGGAAATATTAATCGGACCCTGGTTAGCTTTAAAACCTTGTTCGACAACCACAGTAACCCTGCAGAAGAAGAGAAAGTGATTAAACTGATGGTTCTGGATGCTTGTTAGTTTATGTCTCGCAGATCTGCAGCTAAACAGCTAAATTGGAAAGTACTTTTGGGATTTGGCAAGCTCTAATCTGACTGGCTTTTCTCAGTTTCTGGCAGGTTTTGTTATCAGACTGCCTGGTACGAGGCTGAAGGAAAAACTAATGATGGTTACCATACTGAGGCTTTTGTTTTGAGATGTTCATATTCAGAAATATCTTTCTTTTTAGATGCACAGAATTTTTTTCCAACCTGTGAATATTTCTAAATCTATTTCACACTCTTTATTTATTTATTTATTTATTTAGCAATGATGCCATAAAAGAAACCATTTCAGCCAACGGTTCCTAAAACATTGTTTTATACAACGGATCATTTCCATGAATGTTAAAGGTTGAATTATTATAATTATAATTCATTATTATTAAAGTTGTCAGTAGGAAGAGATAACAGAATCAATGCTGTTATTTTAAATTAAACTACAAAAACTATTTAAAAAATTTGGAAATTGAAAATAAAAATACTATATATATATATATATATATATATATATATATATATATATATATATATATATATATATATATATAATATAAATAAAATTGATAAATATAAAAATACCAAAATTGCTAGAACTAAAAAAAAAAAAAAAAAAAAAAAATTATATATATATATATGTTACTGTGGTTGTATATATATATAGAGAGAAGAGAAGAGAGTTAACACTTAACGTTTATAAGCTACACTGCACTGTACACACACCTGATAAATCAGAGAACACTATGAGAGTTAATGCTGGCTTTGCACAACAAAGGAAACCAGTTTAAACCAGTTAAGACCGGTTCAGACCACCAAACCTACTTGTTTCAGGCTGTAGCAATTTTTCAGCAGGGAAGGATTTCGTGGAAGCGATTACGAAAACACACCGCGTTCTTGGTTTTCCCCATCACATCCCCTCAACGTGGTAACGTCCCTCAGAAACGCAACGATTCAGAGCATCTACATGCGGCACGTAATATGTTCCGTTGGTTTCCTGGTCCTCGGATGCGTCTGGAATACATTAAGGTCAAAGGTGGCCGGAGAGAATGTTAATAAACACGCGAGTTTGGTGTGAGAAAGTGGGGAGACTGTAAGTCTTTCACACACACGCACACACACACACACTCGCACACACTCACACACACACACACACACTCACACACACACACACACACACACACACTCACACACACACACACACACACACACACACACACACACACACACACACACACACACACACACACACACACACACACACACACACACACACACACACACACACACTCACACACTCACACACACACACACACACACTCACACACACACAGACACACACACACACACACACACACACACACACACACACACACACACACACACACACACACACACACACACACACACACACACACACACACACACACACACACACACACACACACACACACACACACACACACACACACACACACACACACACACACACACACACACACACACACACACACACACACACACACACACACACACACACACACACACACACACACACACACACACACACACACACACACACACACACACACACACACACACACACACACACACACACACACACACACACACACACACACACACACACACACACACACACACACACACACACACACACACACACACACACACACACACACACACACACACACACACACACACATACACACACACACACACACACACACACACACACACACACACACACACACACACACACACACACACACACACACACACACACACACACACACACACACACACACACACACACACACACACACACACACACACACACACACACACACACACACATACACTCACACATACACACACATACACGTATACAAACGGCAGCTGTTTCGTCTCTGGACTCTCGGACTGGTCAGGAGAAGATTGGTTAATGCAGGAGAAGACACGTGTCCTCAAACAGGAAACAAACAGGAAACTCAAACTATTATGGGATGTCTGGAAAGGTTCTTACGAGGCAATTTTCATTGTGCAACTTGTGATGAAGTGTCTGCTTTTTGCACACGCTGTGCTAAACGGCAGAGAAAAAACACCGTTAGTCCGCTTTCTGCTTTTCGTTTAGTGCTGCTATCGAAACGCTCAGCTAAGACCGGAACCAGATCTATCGTTCAGGATCTAGCCCCAAAGCATTTCAGACGGGCTGCTTGTACAGTTGTTCCAAACAATATTAAAAAAGCCAATAAAAAGTTCGACTCGCGGTCGTATATATGTGGTATAAAGTTGCATTTAAACGGCTAGAAACGGCTCGGTTGCTAAAAACACATTTGTCACCGCAGATCCAGAACTAATATTTCACGAAAGGTTTGATTTATTGGATTTGGCGCACGAACGCTCCGAGACGTCTGAGAGAGACGCAACACATTTAAAGTCGGCAGCGAGCAGAGCTGAGCTTGCAAGCCACTTTTTTATCTCACGATTTGGGCCCCTTGAGGTTGAATATTAAAATTCGGACTTTTTTTTTCGTGCAATTGTGTAAAAATAAAAAAAGCATAAGAGATAAACTGGAATGGAATGGAAATAAATGTCAGAATTCAAAAAATATGAGAGATATAGGCATAATTGTGTTAATAAAAAGTCACAGCTATGAGATATTAACTGAGATGTGAACAGAATTCTGATCAATAAAGTCATAGTTGTTGGAGAAAATCACAACTGCCAAAAAAGAAGTCCAATTTTGAGACTGATTACAAAAAAGTGTGTGAAATAAATGGGAAAAACTCAGAATCCTGAAGAAAAAAAAATCAATTTCGAGATTTAAGAGAGCTGAGAGAAGCACAAGAAGAAAAGTATGAACCGTGGGATAAATTACTTTTTTTTTTTTTTTTTTTATTTATTTTAATTTTTTTTTTTTTATTTAATTTAATTTTAATTTTAATTTTTAAATTTTTATTTAATTTTATTTAATTTTATTTTATTTTTTTAATCCATGGCACAAATGGTCTTCAACGTATCAAAGTTGTCTTTAAAAAAATACACAAGGCCGTCTGTCACTGTCATTTATTTACAACTTATAATATAAAATATTTACACAAACCCAATATATCTCGCATTAAACACAATTTCTCTTTACGCGTACATCAAAACACCTGAAAAGAGCAGTGGAGGCATGCTCGCTCGTGTGAAGACATCGAGCTAAGCGACGAATCTCGCCAAAGTGAGGCTAACATTTCACCAAGCGGACCGTTTCCTATGTTTTGTTTAGTGCACCGTTCATTCATCGTCTGGTAACCGATATGTATTTTCGCTCGCTCTCGGCTCCGTCCCTGGCAGCAGGTGTCTGGTTTACTTTGGCGAGAGAGGCGCGCACTCGGGGCCAAAATAAATCCAGCGGCGGGCTCAAGTAGACGCTTATCGCAGGAAATGCCTCGCTGGACTCATTGTGCCACAGTCCCTAAAGAGATTTACGGCGTTTTCCATGTTCCCAGCGTTTCCTTAATGGACAATCGATCTGTACGAGCAGCGCGGGACGAGAGCTTGCAAAGCATGCGAAATTCGGATATAAAACACAAGTGCTTTCACGTATTAATATTAAAAATAAATACATTTTTTGTGTGTGCTATTTATTAAAAGCATGTTTCCTTTGCTCAACGGGACTGCATTTATTTGATCAAAAAATGCTGTTAAATTTCTTTATATTATTGTAATTTAAAAGAACAATTTTCTTTTTCAATACGTGTTAAATTGTAATTTTTTTCCTGTCATCAAATCTCGATTTTTAGCATCGGCCTTCATTGATCGCTCTAACTTGATGCCCAAAACACATTTGGTGGAGTGAAATTAATAAACAAATAAACGCTTATATATAAAATAGATACGTTTTGTCGCATAAATGTCTTTTTTGCTCCATTTAATTCGCTCCTTGCTGAATAAAAGGATTCATTAAAAGGCCGTGCCGCGTTTATCACAAAAAATATGAATCAGATGAACACTCGAAATAATCAGAAACATTCTTGAGCAGCATTCGACTGATTTCTGAAAGATCACGTGACACTGAAAATGCTAAAAATTCAACTTTGATCCCCGAAATAAATTGCATTTTACAATATATATATATATATATATTTTACAATATATTCACACAAAATATATGATTTTTGTTTTATATAATTAAATGGCATGAATAAATCTCCCATTTGTGTTCATAACATTATGTTTAAATGTTTATTATAAAGCGATTTCCCTTAAAATATGAACGTTTCCCCATTTTTCCATTTTTTTTTACCA
The DNA here is from genome assembly GCF_018831695.1 of Puntigrus tetrazona. NCBI lineage: Eukaryota > Metazoa > Chordata > Actinopteri > Cypriniformes > Cyprinidae > Puntigrus > Puntigrus tetrazona. The sequence continues at coordinate 1,445,813 of NC_056723.1, read as the reverse complement.
AATAAATGCAGCTTTGTCGAGCATTTCGATTTTTTCCTCAATATTACGCATTATTCCAAATGCATGACCGGTACTGTAAATGTCCTTATAGCTTTTTTTCTTTTTTAAAAAAAAAAATCAGTTTTCAGCAAGAAGACCTCCTCTCCGACAGCAGTGAGACTCAACAAATGGAGATTGAACCCAACGGCAGCGAGGAGCGCCAAAGCCTCCATCAAAGATCTCAAACGGTGCTCAGATACGGACAATCATCCCCCAACGATCGATTGGTTTTCGCAGCTCCAGACTCCTCCGAGTCCGTGTTTACTCTCGAGTAGCTCCGTCGCATCTCCTGAGCGTGTTTCACGTCTCAGTCTGGAGTCTCGGTGGAGTCACGTCTCGGCCGGGGCCGACCTGCTGCTTTTGGGCGAGTGCTCGAAGTCTTTCCAGGTGCCCGAGCTGCACGTGGGGCTGCGGTTGGCCATCTTGGTGAGCAGCGTGGTCCTCCGGAGGCTGCTGTCCGAGTCCTCCTTCCTGAAGCTCTGCTGGATCTTGTGGCAGCAGGGGAAGCAGTGAGCGAAGTCCTGCAGGAGGTGCCCGCTGAAGACCATGTAGATCCACGGGTTGCAGCAGCTGTTCAGGCTGGCCAGCAGCGCGGAGAGAGTGACGGCCGTGTTCTCCGAATCTACGAGCAGAAACAACAACCGTGAAGTGAAGATGCTGTCCGGGAAACAGTCAAAAGAATTCTTTCCGCGAGCGACGCGGCGACGGGGATTAACATAGTAACGTTTATCAGCAGCTTAGAACATCCGTCATCCAATCAGGATCTAGAGTCGCTGCATCGGCCAATCAGAACCGAGGACCACTACAGCAGTAAAAAGTGTAGTGCTTCTAGCCATATGAATATAGTTAAAGATCGACTTTTAAAAGGTGTTTATAAAAAGAATGATATTATATGGTCATTTTTCAAGATCTTCAGACTTATTTATACAGGTAAAAATATATATAAAGTATAAAATACATTAAAAGTTATTTTATATATCTAGTGTAGTAAACTAATAGTTCTTTCTATAAGATAAGGCATACTTTTATTAAATTAATTCATTAAAATACACACACACACACACACACACACACACATATATATATATATATATATATACATATATACACAGACACACACACACATATATACATATTTTTGCACACACACATACATATATACACACACACACATATATACATATATTTACACACACACACACACACACACACACACACACACACACACACACATATATATACATATATTTACACACACACACACACACACACACACACACACATATACATATATATATACATATATTTGCACACACACACACACACACATATATACATATATTTGCACACACACACACACACACACACACACACACACACACATATATATATATATATATATATATATATATATATATATATATATACATATATACACAGACACACACACACATATATACATATTTTTGCACACACACATACATATATACACACACACACACACATATATACATATATTTACACACACACACACACACACACACACACACACACACACACACACATATATACATATATTTGCACACACACACACACATACACATACACACAAACACAGAGGTTTTCAATCCTTCCAAACAAGGTGTTAAATATTAGTAATATTAGTATAAAATAATGCATGACTAAACTAATAAAGCACTTTGCCTCGTAACCACGTGACCATGAGAAAACGGCGCGAAGTGAGTAAACTAAACATCCCTCCAGCTCGCGAGGAATTTTAATGACAGTTTTACACCTCATAAATCCACAGCTGTTCTGTTTAGACACACTATTCTGGTCTCATGACTTCATTTCTCAAACGATGCTCAAACGAAGCATATCAGAGATACTATATTTAACACGTTAGCACTTCTTTCCATTAGAAGCCATTTGTTGCGTTTTAAATTTAAACCTATCAGAAAACATCCTGGTATTTTAGAAAGCAGTTTCATTATACAGCACAATAAAGCATGCGCACGTTTAATAAATTAATGCAGAATAAATATCATATCTATAGGGCACGGTTTATATTTTGCATTCATGCCCCAATTCTATTTCAATATAAATAATTTGAACAATTCAAGAAATAGGGTCAGATCAGGCAGAAATAAGATATCTGCTCATATTGTCAACATTGATATATGTGAAAATATGAATCAAATGCATGACATTTCAGACGTTAAATCATAATACCTAACATATTTATGTTATAAAAAGTTGCTCAGCGTATATTAAACGCTATGCTAGAAACGCGATCTTTCGCATAAAATTACACAGCATCATTTTTGCTAACAATGTAATGAAGTACTCGATTTAAACGAAGCATTGCCCTGCATGTGCTACAAATATTAATATAATAATACCCTCAGGTCACTCTGAATACGCATTAGACCGCTGATCATTAGCAACGATGGTCTGTAATGAAATGAAGCTTACTAAAAAAGTGCACATTAAAAGCAAGACAAATATTAATATGCATGAACTATTTGAACGTTTTAGGGCATATGATACGCGTAACGGAGCAGAAAGCTATAAAGCGCGCGACTGCGCATTTCACGGCGCGCGCGTCATTTTCACTCACCATCCCAGCTGAAGTTCTTGTCCCACACCGACCACATCTGCACGGTGAAGAAGGGGGCCCAGCAGATGATATAGGCGAGAACAATGACGAAAGTCATCTTGACGGTGCGTAACTTCGCTCTGGAGATCGTGGTGACGCTGCTCACCGAGTTCTTCCCGATCAGCCCGTTCTTGTGCGCGCCGTCCGCCGGCGTCTTCTTGGTCTTATATCTGATGTTCATCCTGATGCTGTGGCATATGAACCCGTAGCTGGTCATTAATATGATCACCGGGATGAGGAAAATCCCCGCCGTGATCCAGGTGATGTAGGCGCGGAGCCCCCAGGGCTGGATGAAGTGACCCCAGCAGTCGTACACCTCGGAGCCGTTCTGGATCTCACTGAGGGAGAAGATGAAGTACTGAGGGGTGCTGAGGAGCAAGCTGCTGATCCACGTGCCCGCGATCATGATGTGGGACCTCCGGGTGGACTGCTGGAGGGTCTTGAGGGGGTGGCAGATGGCGACGTAGCGATCCAGGGTCATCATGACCATCATGTAGGTGGACGCGAACATGCCCATCACCTGCAGGTGCTTCACGATCCTGCACAGAAAGTCCGGGCCGTAGAAGCGGAAGGTGATTTCCCAGCACAGCTGCGGGAGGACCTGGAAGAACGCGACCACCAGGTCCGCCAGGCTCAGGTGTTTGATGAACAGGTGCATGCGGGAGGTCTTCTTCTTGGTGTTGTGGATGGCCACCAGGACGCTGCAGTTCCCGATCACGGCGACCGCGAAGGTGACGCTGAGCACCGCGATCTCGATTTTCGCCACTTCCTCGTCGCGCCCGAACGGGTCCGTGGAGTTGACGGGGTGCGACGCGTTGCCGGGGTGCGCCATTGTGCCAAAAGCGGGAGAACGACGCGCGTAAATGGAAACGCCGGGTGCCGTTGCGCGCTGCTCCGCGACGAAACCTAGTGCTTAAACGTCTGTGTTGGTAACCCAAAGGTTAGACATTTCAATCCCGCAAGGGCTGAATCATAAACCATCTCCATGTTGCCCTTGACCCAAACTTTTTCAAGGAGACATTTGGAGTTACTTTGGCTAAAAAGCGTCTGTCGATTTGTACTTAATATCTAATGCCCGCGCAACCCAGACCTCCAAATGCCTCTCCTCGTCTGTCTGAGGAGCTGCTCAAAGCCTTTTATACCCTCCTCGGGTTTCAGTCACGGCGCGTAACGCGCGCAGAGCCAAACCCACCGGTGTTCATCGGCTCAGTTCGGTCCTATAGTTTAGAGCACATACAGACAAACCCCCGCCCACTCACCGGACCTTAGAGTAAACACCCCTCTTACAGTCTGCTTTATGATAAGATTTGTCTCGAGACATTCCCAGATAGCCCAGTACAGAACCATAACTATGTATAACGCCAGTCACGTCCTTTTTAAATGCATCAAAATGAAATAAATGTAATCTAAATTAAGTGGTCAACAACATGTCTTGGTTGCCTTCCACTCTAAAATGAAATTAATGATTTTAAAAGCGTTTAAGGGGCACAATTTAACTATTTTATGACATTATATGATGAAAATAAATTGTAAACAGAATAAACCTTTTAAGACCTTTAATTTTTTTTTTTTTTTTAATTAAGAACGATTCACGAATGACTCATTCAGACCAATTCGTGAGTCATTTGAACAATTCATTTAAAACTATAACGTTTAATAATGTAATAATGACTTGAGGACGTTTGACTGAACAAAAGAGCCACATCCAGTGTTTTAGGGCTGAGCATGACAAAAAGACATTGCGGGAATCTTGTTTTAAATATTGTTGTAAAAAGCCGTCAGAGTCGCGGACGAAGACAAAACAAAATGTTCCGGGAGAGTAAAAACAGGATTTGTGATCGGGTAAAGTAATCACACCCGCTTTACCGCACGAAGCACATTTGATCATTTGACAAAAGAAAAACTTCTAAGCGGTGAACTTCCACTTTCTTTCCACTTGGTTTGAGTTCGCTTAAATGCAATTGTTCATCTGCACTAAAGACAAAGCGAAAAAAAAATCATTCGAAATAATGCATGAGGGCCAAACTGCACGAAGAGATGTGAGACGTGTTAATCGTTTGAAGAAGCGAGTGGTAATTTCCCGCCGGAGTCATTCGTATGCTTGTCCAGATCTCTGAGCTGCGTTTGCTTTATGGATCATTTAGCGACTCTCGCTGTCTCACTTTATTCAGCTAATGGCACCGGACGGGCGGCAGTTCTGCACATCTCTGCTACTCAGCCGATTTTGCTTCAGAACACATTTCACTCCGGACAAGTGATTCAGCGCAGCGCCACAATTTTAAAAACAGTACGCCTGGTGAACAGGATGCGCGATCTCTCAGATTAAAAGGAGCGGTTCGCAAATTGAAAAAGTACTCACCCTCAGGCCACCCGAGACGTAGATGAGTTCATTTCTACATCAGTGGCATTACGTCACTTGCCCGGCAATGGATGGGTGCCGCCAGAATGAGTTGATAAAACATCACTGGAGGAAGTGTTATTATGTATTTGTATTTTGCTTGGTGTTAACAAACGTTTTTATGGTTTGTTTCTTAAAACCACGCAGCTTTTGTCTTCTCCGGATGTTAACTGATGGACTGGAGTGGTGTGGATTATTGTGGTGTGTTCGTTCTGGCGGCACCCATTCACTTCCATTGGTGTTAACTGATGGACTGGAGTGGTGTGGATTATTGCGGTGTATTCGTTCCGGCGGCACCCATTCACTTCCATTGGTGTTAACTGATGGACTGGAGTGGTGTGGATTATTGCGGTGTATTCGTCCTGGCGGCACCCATTCACTTCCATTGGTGTTAACTGATGGACTGGAGTGGTGTGGATTATTGCGGTGTATTCGTCCTGGCGGCACCCATTCACTTCCATTGGTGTTAACTGATTGACTGGAGTGGTGTGGATTATTGTGGTGTGTTCGTTCTGGCGGCACCCATTCACTTTCATCGGTGTTAACTGATGGACTGGAGTGGTGTGGATTATTGCGGTGTGTTCGTTCTGGCGGCACCCATTCACTTTCATCGGTGTTAACTGATGGACTGGAGTGGTGTGGATTATTGCGGTGTGTTCATTTTGGTGGCACCCATTCACTTCCATTGGTGTTAACTGATGGACTGGAGTGGTGTGGATTATTGCGGTGTATTCGTTCTGGCGGCACCCATTCACTTCCATTGGTGTTAACTGATGGACTAGAGTGGTGTGGATTATTGCGGTGTGTTCGTTCTGGCGGCACCCATTCACTTCCATTGGTGTTAACTGATGGACTGGAGTGGTGTGGATTATTGCGGTGTATTCGTTCTGACGGCACCCATTCACTTCCATCGGTGTTAACTGATGGACTGGAGTGGTGTGGATTATTGCGGTGTATTCGTTCTGGCGGCACCCATTCACTTCCATCGGTGTTAACTGATGGACTGGAGTGGTGTGGATTATTGCGGTGTGTTCGTTCTGGCGGCACCCATTCACTTCCATTGGTGTTAACTGATGGACTGGAGTGGTGTGGATTATTGCGGTGTATTCGTTCTGGCGGCACCCATTCACTTCCATTGGTGTTAACTGATGGACTGGAGTGGTGTGGATTATTGCGGTGTATTTGTTCTGACGGCACCCATTCACTTCCATTGGTCAGCAAGCGATGCAATGCTACATTTCTCCAAATTTGACAAAAAAAGAAGCTCATCTACGTCTGAGGGTGAGTTCATTTGCAGTAAATTTACATTTTTACAACAACATATAGGAAACATTTTGACTTTCATTAGGTTAATGATCCCACTCATTCTTACTATATAATTGCAGAATATTATCTGCATACTTTAGAACCAGTTCTGAAGATCTCAGTACCTGAACCATTTAAAAAACTTTTTTTTTTCTGTCAGTGCTTGTTAAATGTACAAATAATTCACACACGACTGAAATGCAGTAATGGAACTGAATGTCTAACGTCATTGTTTTTTCTTTTTTCCGTGAGTCTAAGGGTAAGATTTGTCACCCATTAATCCCTTTCTACCTCTTCACTCATCTTTTTTTAGAGATAAGGAGGGATACACATATAAAAGCCTATTAATACCTTTCCCATCCTGTGTGCCAGTCTTCTTCAAATATTTGCCTCACTTTGTCTGTTTTTTCTTCTTTTGGTTTTGGGTGCATTATACTCACCGTCTCTCTGCCAAATGCTTCCTCTCTCTCTGTCCGTTTAACCCCTTGTAGTAAAATCAACTCACTAAAGGTGTAAGAAAAATATTTAAAAAATAGTTACTTAATTACTTGCCTTCATGTCACTCTTCAATGAAATGATCTGAAAACTGTCGAGTAGCCTTTTGTAATGTGAATAAAATTACAACAAAAATAATGATATATAGTTTAAAAATACATATGGTATGTTGCAAAAAGAATTACATTATTTAAATTTTATGACTTAAACACTCCAGCAGCCATCTAGAAAATATAAGTCGATTTATTTTTTGCAAAATACAATTACATCCAAATAAATACCAATTAAATAGCCCAAAAAGTCCCAGAAACATCTAGAACAACTTTGCAGCTACCAGGACACCCCAGCAATGGCGTGGCACCACCCTCGGAAACCACCTAGCAATATCTTAGCAACCATCTGGCCATGCCCTAGCAACCATCCCAAACACCCCACCAACAACATAACAACTGCATAGCAACGCTCCAGGAAAGCACCTTGCAATGCCCTAGCAACCATCTAAAACAACCCAGCAAATGCATAACAACGTCCTAAGAAACCACATAGCAATTCACGCCCTAGCAACCATCTGAAACACCCCACCAACAATATAACAACTGCATAGCAACGCTCCAAGAAAGCACCTTGCAATGCCCTAGCAACCATCTAAAACAACCCAGCAAATGCATAACAACGTCCTAAGAAACCACATAACAATTCATGCCCTAGCAACCACCTGACACACCCCACCAACAACATAACAACTGCATAGCAACGCTCCAGGAAAGCACCTTGCAATGCCCTAGCAACCATCTAAAACAACCCAGCAAATGCATAACAACTGCATAGCAACGCTATAGGAACGCACTTTTCAATGCCCTAGCAATCATCTAAAACAACCCAGCAGCAACCACCTAAAATTCACAACCACCTGAAACACAAACAACATAACAACTGCATAGCAACGCTCCAGGAAAGCACCTTGCAATGCCCTAGCAACCATCTAAAACAACCCAGCAAATGCATAACAACTGCATAGCAACACTTCAGGAACGCACTTTTCAATGCCCTAGCAACCATCTAAAACAACCCAGCAAAAGCATAACAACGTCCTAAGAAACCACATAACAATTCACGCCCTAGCAACCATCTGAAACACCCCAGCAATGGCATAGCAACACCCTGGGAATCCACCTAACAATGCCTTAACAACCATCTAAAACACCCCAGCAACAACAAAGCAACATCCCAGAAAATGTTTTGCTCTCGAAAAAAAAATTAATTAAGAAATCCATCATGGTAACACGTCGTTAGGACATCTCTGACGACCAGGAAGTGTGACTGTCCCGCTGACAGCAAACCACATGCATTGTCTGTGCGCTTTCAGCGGTGACGCTGAGAACTCATTCTGATCTCTGTGACCAGGACTATAAATCACAAGCAGCACATCACAGTCTATAAAAAAGAGGCCAAAACTTCCCATAGACACTCTATTCCCAGAAAGAGAGCATCCTGCGGTTCCAGTCTGGACAATGGGAAGTGTGTGTGGGAGCTGAAGATATCAGTTCCTGATGTTTGACTGCAGGCTGACCCCATATGAGTTCAACCTTTTCATGGGATTATTTAAAATTATATTAATGATGTTTGTTAAGTCAAGAATGAGTAACTATTACTCATGCTGAGGTTTATGTATGAAACATCAGTGTGTTGTCCTGAAATGTTTGTGCTCCAGACATGAATTACACCTCAAATCATTTATCTTGCTAAGGAGAGTGTGCTATTAATTTACCAAGTGTTAAAACACGACTTGTACCTGGACCACAAAACAGGTGACTTAGCAACCACAAACAGCAACGGCCCAGAAAACCACCTGCCCTTGAAACCATTTAGAAAACCCTAGAAACTGCCTAGCCTTGGCCTTGGAAACACCCAGAGCACTCTAGCAACCACCTAGTAAATGCCACGAAAACTACCAGAACAAGCAACCTAGCAACACCCTCGCAACTATTAGAACACCTTAGCAACGGCATAGCAGAGTCCTAGAAAACCACCTTACAATGCATTAACAACTGTCACAGAATCTCCATCTGACTCTCAGAACACTCTAGCAACCGCCTAGCAACGCCCTAGCGACTACCAACACCCCATAGCAACTGCATAGCAGCACTTCAGGAAACTAGCAACACCATAGCAACCACCTAAAGCACCCTAGAAACCGCATTGCAATGGCCCAAGAAACATCCCATAAACTCCAGCGACACCCTGGAAACCAACTTGAGCATTGTTTATCAACGGCAAAGCTATGCCCTAGCAACCGTACAGTTCTCTCACTCACTTGTTGAACTCTTCTTAATTCAACATTATTTTTTTAAGTTTCAATAAAATGTTATTGACTGAAACTCTAAAGTTGAGGTTATGTTAATATTTAGTACAGACTGCAGCGGTGACCAAATTTTAGCAGATTTTTGTAGTTTATTTATTTATTGACCGTTTATTTATCCCGATTTTGCTGAATTTGATGTGTTGGTAGGCCATTTTGTTGACCCTGGAACAGTATTTGAATCCAAAAAATGTATTTTGACCATACACCTAAACCTAATCTTGCCCATCAGTAAGGCCTAAAATGATAGATGAATGACACTAATTGTAAACTTCACAAAAACTATAAACTGGTTCTTCAGATCTGATCACAATGCTAATCACAGTGTTGTTCCAGGGTCAACAAACATGTTGACACAGGAACATGTTGAACTCAGCAAAATCATGTTCTGCAGACAGGAACATGCGCAGGTTCCACATGAGTCTCCAATTATTTTGTTTTTCAAATTGCTCGTTTTTAACAACTTTTAACAGTTTTCTCAGAATTTCCTTAAATTTTCCTTCTATAAAAAAGCATCCAGCTTGTGTTTGGCTTTAATGCAGCTCAAACCTAAATAAAACAGGCTGCGTGACACTAAAGAATCACTACAAGACATTTGGAGTGCAGATGCAAATTATTTCTACATGAATAAAATAAACAACTAAATCAAATAAATACATGTAACGATCTCTCTGATTCTTATTGCTTATGGCTAATGTTTGAACCTGCATGTGCCAACCCTGGCACGTGTGTCTGAGTCTATTGAATTGCGCTCTAGAGGCTCAACCTAATTTGTTGTACTTACGCAATGAGAAAGAGAGTTTGTGCAATACAATGTTCCAGAATTCGACATGGCCATTTGTCACAAACCACTTACACTTACAGGGAAAGCTGCTGTACTGCTGGCAAATGAGCAAATTCATACTTCTGACTATTATCACTGTATAGATTGAGACAAGAACACCACAACATCTAAACAACCGTCTAAACACCCTAGCAACTGCATAACAAATCTCCAAGAAATAAAACCCTCTAGCAACCAAACAGGAATGACATAGTAATTGCATAACAACACACTGAGAAAAAAACCCCAACATAGACTGTAGCAACACACATGAATGGCAACAAACCCTAGCAACTGCATAGCAATGCTCCAAGAAAAGCACAGAACTTTTAAATAACCCCCTAGCAACAAGCAGAAACCAGCAACTGCATAGGAACGCCCCTAGGGAAGAAGAGAATGCTCTAGAAAACCCCTTAGCAACTGCATAGAACACCTTAGGAAACGCACAGAACATTCAGGCAACCCCCTAGCAACACCCTAGAAACCAACAATTGCATAGGAACAACCCTAGAAAAGAATAGAATGCTCTAGGAAACCCCTTAGCAACTGCATAGAACACCTTAAGAAACACACAGAACATTTAAGCAACCCCCTAGCAACACCCTAGAAACCAGCAATTGCATAGGAACACCACAGAAGAGAAGAGAATGCTCTAGAAAACCCCTTAGCAACTGCATAGAACACCTTAAGAAACACACAGAACATTCAGGCAACCCCCTAGCAACGCCCTAGATACCAACAATTGCATAGGAACACCCCTAGAAAAGAAGAGAATGCTCTAGAAAACCCCTTAGCAACTGCATAGAACACCTTAGGAAACAAACAGAACATTTAAGCAACCCCCTAGCAACACCCTAGAAACCAGTAATTACATAGGAACACCACAGAAGAGCAGAGAATGCTCTAGAAAACCCCTTAGCAACTGCATAGAACACCTTAAGAAACACAACCTTAAGGGGTTGAACGCAACCCCTCTAGCAACACACTAGAAACTAAATAAAGAATGCCTTAAGAAATGCACAGAACACTATAGCAACTCCCTAGCAACACCCAAGTAACTAATGCTCTAAGAAAAACACAGAACAGTGTAGCAATCACCTAGCAACGACATAGCAACAGTCCCAGGAAAAGCTCACCATGCTCTAGCAATCACCTAGCAACACCCTAGCAACTGCATAGCAACGTCTCAAAAAACACAAGCGAATTCAGATCTTCAGACTGGACTAGTTTGAGACGTTGTTGAGATCTTGAAAAGCTCTGGAGGAGAAACTTGAGTTTTTTTCTCAGGAGAAACATACGGAGGGTAACTAAAGTCCGCTCTCAGCGCTGTTTGCAACTCACTTTACATCCATGTTTTGACACGCTGAGCTGAACAGGACATTGAAGAAGCAGCATGTGGAGAGGGACATTACATACAAGAGGAAAAATCTGAGTTTTGTTTTCATTAATTGACACGGTAAGGAACTGTTTTTTGTCGTTCGTCTTTCCTGTGGGATCGTGTGCTGGAAAAACTGAAACTCTCAGGAATCCTCCTCCGAAGGGATGATGGCTAACGCTGAAGAAACTCTGCAGACCATCAGCTCAAGAGCTGGCACGTGAAAACTTGTTTTTCTACTGTCAGAATCCAGACAGTCTAATAAAAAATTAAATCACAAAAATCCAAATCCAGATGGTCTCCGATGTTTACCTCAGACATAAAATCATCGGGACTCAATTATCAAAACGGCTCTATTAACAAACCATCTTCAGCCTCACTGAAACTCTCACCACTTTATTCTGACATGTTATGCGAGAATGAATAACATGCTTTCATGCACAGTATAATTTTTTAATATAAAAAAAACAAAACAAAACAAAAAAAGTTATCATCGTAAGTGAGGAGAGGTGCTAAAAACATTGAACAAATTTAATGAATAAAAAAAAGAGCAATCAATCAAACAAACAAATGGATAAATAAATAAAATATAATAAAATATCACAAACGTTCTTACCTGAATGGAGATTTCCATGAGGAAAAATATAGAAATAAAAAAATTTAAAATAACAACATTTACTAAACAAATATCAGCACATTACATACATTTCCACTCACCATTTTTGAATAGTATCCAATTTTTTTGATTTATTTGTAACTACTTAAACATGACATTTATCACTGCAAAAAAACGTAAGAAGGTAGAAGAACAGCATAAGTGATATTAAATCATTATAGAATATAAATTCTGAAATGTGAGAATTAATGATGTGCTTTCGTGTGTTTCATAATAGTCTCTAGTCGGATGGGGCTAATTAAAAAAAAAAAAAAAAAAAAATATAATTATTACCATAAATGAGGAAAATCCTAAAACAAACAAACAAACCAAAAAAACAACAACTCTGATTTCTCTGATAAAAAAAAAATAAATAAATGTAAAAATACATCCATAAATGAATATTTACAAATCACAGGCATTCTGATCTGGATGGTATGAGTTTTTTATGAATGAGGAAATTAAAGTACTTCAATGAATCACTGTAAATGGCTTCATTAAATTAGAAATGAAGGAGGCAAACAATATAAGTGATTATAAGTATAACATGCAAGATACTTGACAAGTTGGAGAGACGTGATTGGCTTATTCTTCATGCGTTCTGGGAATCACTGCTGAACTGGCTTCTGTTTCCATGGTAAGAGATTCTAATTGTGTTGGTATTTCTTGATATAGACGGAATTAAACTCTTCATTTATCTAAATATTTCACTGACTTGGGGCATGTACAGCACAGAAGCATATCTCATCCCTTCACCTAAGAGCTGAAAGATTCATACGGCGCATTATTGCTGAACATCTGTGGCGAACACTCTGCTGTGAATGACCGGCGAGTGTGTTTTAAATTAAATCCGAAATCAAATGAGGACTTTTATGAGACACGCATATTGACCCATAAAAACAATGTTCAGAAACGGGTCCGTTGCATAAGTTTTATGCATCTATTAAAGACGCACTTCTTTTTCGCCGTTCAAACAGCTTCGCAAACAAAGATGTCGATTTTATTGACCTCTAACGGATATGGATCTTATATAACACGTACGTGTAAGCATGCGTACGAACGGTTATGTAACTCTGCGACTGACACCTGATATTTGTAAGCCACATGTGGAAGCAATCCAGATGTACAGACATAAAACATTACGGGAAAGGAGTTCAAAGCATTTTTTTGGTGATGGATAAATTTGCCCAAACTTTGGTGACAGTTCGGATGGTACCACGATCACTGAAGAAGTCTGGGTTTGATCACTATCACATAGATAGCATATATCCCTTATGAACTTTTAGATATTTACACTTGAAATATGGCTATGGCTTGCTTGAAACTCCTCAAAATATTAACTCTTCAATACTCAGAAAACTTAGATTACCGAAAAATTGTAGTCTGTTACTTATTCCATATAACATGACAAAAAAAGTACGTAATGTAATCGGATTACTTTTTAATTCGCTACTTTTAGAGTCCTTTTGACCCAACTCCCATTGATTAAAAAAAGGATGCTCTTGTACCATATTCATATTAAAAAAATATAACTTCTAACATTTCGAACGACAGGGTTCATATTAAAACATTGTACGAAGCCTACACTGAAAAAAAAATACTTTTATAGGGTTTTTCAGTTTAATATAAAAAGCTAAAAAAAAGGAAAATTAAAATTATTTTTAAATAAGAGCACTCAAAGCAAAATGAATTATTGTTTTTTGTGTGAATATGCACAGAGCTTGAAGTCTTTCTGTGTTGTGATTATTAAAAAAAAGAAAAGAACTTGTGAATATACAAATAAATGACTTCATTAAATGATGAAAAGGCTTATTAAATGATGAATAATCTATCGCTATCGTGTGAATAATATGTAATGATGTAATCAGTAAAAAAGCAACCATTACTAAATTACAAGTGGCATACCTCATTTTTGGAATCTGATCTTGTAATCAAGATTCATCTGCATTAATAAAGATTCAAATCATCTGCAGTGGAATCGAAAAGTATTTGGACAAAACAAGTCATAGTTAAAAGTCTTTGAATGTCAAAAGCAAGAGCTTTTCTCGGAAACATTTTCGGCAATTTGTGCAATGGCTTTCATTCAGTTGATGTCAATGTGACTTTAGCGGATGCATGAAGTCATTTTGCATTCCATTTAACTTGGAACTAGTTCTAACTAATTAGAATTTCCAATGTTCTACTTGGAAAAGAACGGTATGCCAGTTGACATTGGACATGCAACTTGGAAAACGGTGTGGAAAGCTAAACCTCTCATTTAGGTAAGACCATGTCACAAGAATATAACAAAAACCAGGGAGGAGAAAACGGGCAATGATAAATAGTCACTTTTAAATAGTTTCTTTGTGTCATCTTTTGGTTTGTGAAACGCTTTGGCTTCATGGATGGAAGAAGGTCATATCAAGAATGCAATGGCATTCAGACATTTTTGAAGGTGACGCGTGTAGTGTCAACAAACAGAGCGTTTTCAGGCGGGTGTTTAAACACTCACCACGTCTGCCATTGGTCGAGCCACGGATAGCCCCGCCCCAAAACTCACACCATTGGTTAAATCGGTGATGATGTGTGAAGTTGCTTAAACAAACAGATCGATGATTTCAAAGGCTGTGTTTATAGTTTTCAGGGAAATCATTGACCTGTTGACTCCTAAATAAGTACAGAAAAATATTTTCACCTTGTCCTTTTGTGCGGCAGTATTTCAAATTATTATATTAAATGTAAAATGTTCCAAGTCAGCCCATGTATATTTTCCACTCAGATCTTCCCAAAACTTCAAAAAACGCTTCTTTGATACTGATACTTTGACATGAGAAGCATTCGTCAGTTTTTTAACTCCTCAAATGTACTGCATCATTGTTTTCCCACTGAAGTTCAGACCAAAGGAATCTCTAATGGACTTTATGATTTTATGACTGATCACAGGGGATCACAAAATTCCGGTAAGACTGTAAGCCAAGAACTCAGATTTCAAAGATTAGTTAAAACCAAGAAGCTTTATTTTGTTTATTCCACTTAAATTGCCATCTGAATAATCATATTCAATAAGACTTGACGACCACATAAATCATTGTAGGGCTTTGAGAGCAAAGTACATCATGGGAGGCTTTTCCGCAAACAACATCCAAGTAAAACAGTCTTTAAAACCCCCCACCAGCTCTTGGATGGCGGTTCGAGGGAAGATGATTCACCCCGATGGAAAAGTGACTCCTGCATGTAAAGTGTCATGTGAAAGTCATCCCTGATTGGGACTCGGGGGGATCATGGGATACTGTGGGTGTCTCTCCCTGGCATCGTATCTGCTTCAAACTGACCTTTTGTACCGATCACGGACCCGTTTCCTCCAAACAATCAACATTTACGAGACCTCCGCCAGTCCTGGAGAAGCTACTTAAAAACTAGCTGCCGGAAACAAAACAGTAGTAGTTCAGATTCAGTGAAAAGTATTTTTTTTGGTCACTAAATACAAAAAAAGCATTCTGGCACAAATACATCTCAGTTAGGGTGACCCTGAACACAACTAATAAAACACTGCATCAAATCAAACTGCAAAAAATCAGTCATCATTGTTGTGAACACAAATACTGGCATATATATATATATATATATATATATATATATATATATATATATATATATATATATATATATATATATATATATATTCAGAAAAATGTAATAAAAATATAGATTTATTTTTTTAATTATTTTTTTCTACCAAATTGTTTAAGAATTAAAAAGAATTAAAAATATATATATATATATATATATATATATATATATATATATATATATATATATATATATATATATATATATATATATATATATATATTTAATTAAGTTCAATTAGGTTTCACAATATACACAAATTAACACAAATTCCCCAATGTACTTTTATTATTATTATTGTTATTTTTTTATGTGATTTTAAAAAAACCACACACACATATAAATATATGAGCAATGATTACTATTGATTAAATCAAACCAACCAAACAAACCAACGCACAGAAATGAATCAACTTTTCGAATAATTGCTAATTTTAGCTAGTTACTCCACAACGCTGACCTCAGATCATTGTGAAATGGTGATCTTTGCCAGTGCCCTCTTTGGAAGAAGTAGAGGGAAGGGGCAATGGCTTGTTTTCTATCCCCAGGCCACCCTGATCTCTCCTGGGTTTCTCTCTGAACCCTTGCAATGAACTAGGACGGATGTCTGCTATTTTAGTACTAAATTCACCCCTAATAGAAACCAGTTCTGTTTACATTTTGGCCCTCTGTTAGAACATACAGAAAGATGCGTGCTCACACACAGCAGCAGCCAGGCAGTACAAACATCTGGTCACGACCCATCGACAAATTAGCGGATGGGAGCCCTTGTGTTTGGAATCAGAGCATGACGAATCACATGGTTACCTCCGACATAGTCCTGAAGTGCCCCTTCATTCAGAAGTGGTTGTCTGACATACAATAAGACATCAACACCCTCCTGTTCAACTCGGCAGGGCTTCTTTTTAATCGTTTGTACTTAGTGTTTGGAGTCTGCAAACTACCCACAAAACTGGTAACCACCAACAACATCCTAATAACCACTCAGAACACTGTAAACTGGTAATAAAGTAATCAGGATATCCCAGCACATACCTAGCAACAGCCTAGCAACCACCCAGTACACCATTACAACTACCGAGTAACAGCATAGCAACCATCCAAAACACCAGCAGCTGCTTAGAAACAGTATAGCAACCATATCGAACTTACTCAGCATATACATTATGCTGGGTATACCCTAGTGATGCCTAGCAACAGCACTGCAACCACCCACAACATATATGTTATATAACAGTTTATAACAACTATCTAGAACACCCTAGCAATTTTCTAACAACCATCCAAAATGCCCTAGTAACCACTGAGAATAACTTAAACCACTCAGAACCTCCCAACATTTACCCAGCAACGACATAGCAACCATCCCAACCACCCTAACAACTGCCAATCAACAGTGTACACTGAGAATACCCTAAATATAAATCAATAATAAATTGCTCAGAATGTCCTAGCAACCACTGAGAACACTAAGAACAAACTACATGGTATATCAACCACCCAGAATACCCTTACAACTACAGTATTTAGCAACAGCTTAGCAACTATCCACAATATTTTTGCACCTATCTAGCAACAACAATAATAGAAATAATAACTACTCGGGAAACTTCCAACTGCAACAGTATACCTACCATATAGAAGGCCATAAAGTATTATCCAGCAACAATATAACAACCACCTTGAACACCCCAGAGGCCGCCTAGCAACAGTTTTCCAAACACCCTGGAGACCGTCTAGCAACAGTTTTGCAACACCCTAGCAACTCCCTAGTAACAGTTTATAGCAACTACATAGTAACTATTGAGAATTAATGTTTAATCTCCTTAAACAGGAGAATGAACCACTCAGAACGTTCCAGCACCTACCAAGCAATGGCATAGCAACCATCCGAAACACCCTAGCAACTACCTAGCAACAGTGTAGCAAACACTGAGAATACCCTAAAAATAGACTAGTAAAAGAGTGCTCATAATATCCTAGCAACAGCCTAGCAGTCACAGAGAACACCATAGAAACTATATGGTATAATTGTCTAGAACAACCTTGCAACTACAGTACCTAGCAACAGCATAGCAACCATCCAAAACATTGTAGCACCTACCTACAAATAGCATTAACTACACAGGAAAACCCATACTAAGTAGCAACAGCATAGCATCCATATAGAACACCCTAAGAAACACCCAGCAGCAATAAACCGTAGCAACAGCTGATACGAGAAGGCAATACAGCGGCCTGATATCATGAGGACTGGCATTTTATCACACTTTATCGGATGAGAAGTGTTTGTGAGAGTGCCAGACCTGATAAAGACCCTGCTCAGGACAGGAGAGAGTGCCTATGATTACGAGCCTCTTGCACTTCTCCAGATCTCTTTACCTAATAAAAATACACCAGGAGGAATTCACTATGAATGACTGACGGGATTGTATAGTGCATTCAGTCCTCTGTCCCGTTTAAGTTAATTAAACAATATCTTTCTCAGTGCATTTATGTGATGGTAAAAAAACCCTAAGACCACTAGTAGGTGGTTCCAAGTCTTTGAGGAATTCATTGATTCATTAACTTAAACAATTCGTTCAAAATGACTGCTTTATTTAGAAACCAACCAAGAGACTCACCTTTATGAATGGATCATTAAACCTCTGATTCATTCAACTCACTCAATATTAACTTCTTGTTTGCTGATCTGTTGTATAAAATCAATACAATATTCGCAATAGTGCTGATATTCAACCAAATCTTGCTTGTGTTAATATTGCATAACGATCATATCTTAAATATAAAAATCAAAAACCTATCCACCTTTGTCTTAGCGGTAAAACTGTTTGCAGTACAGACCAGTGTGTTCATCATTAAGATAAATGAATATGTTCATAATTAAGAGAAATTAAAATAACATAAGGCACACCGATTTTCAATATTAAGCAGCCAAACCAACCGGATGCCGATTAGCTAGACCCCGTAGAATTAATAAATGGAGAAAAAGGTGGATATTGCATTAATAACTTAAAATTATGTGGACATTCTAAATACTTTACTAATTTTACATAGTTAAAAGAACAATTAAGACATTGAAGTAGATGACGGCGAGACTCTAATCATGAGCTTCGTTATTAAATGCAAAACAGAGAGTGCTTTAACGAACTCAATTAGCTTCACGTCTAAGTGATTGACTCCTGCTGGTTTATTCTTTTCTAGCTACTGAAATGGATTCTGACCAGACCAGGGATTAGTCCCATTTGTTTCCTCGCAGATTACAAAGTATTTCAAGCAGGGCTGTGGAATTCAGGCCTGCGGTCGGTGCGGGTCAAACCGATCCCACTTAAGGCTTCGATTAGGGGCTCACAGTAATGTGACAGGCGAAAACCAGACTTAATGATCCCCTTCCCGGAGAAAACCAATTCACGGGGCGGCCGAAGGTCGTGGCTCTGAGGAACAAACTCAACCAAGTGAATGTCAAGCGTTTCGCAAGAAGTTGGCTGCTGGATGTAGGTCAGGAAACATGCTCTCATGTGGAAACGTCACTTGCACAATTCATCAGCATTATTCTGGTGGCATTTTTATGTCATTTTGGTTCAGATCTTCTCTCAGGATTGCTTTTACGACTGTGGCTTTGCAATATTTTGTTTTATTGCTCATTAGAAGTTTGAGGTAATAAATTCCCACATGTTTTTATATCGCTCTCGTGGACTGGTTTAACCAAGCTTTCTGTTGGTACTGTGCGTATTGCTTTATGCCTGTTGTTATTTTATTCTCCGTTTGCAATATATACCATATATATACCAATATATACCAAACCATATATATGTTTTCTTGGGTCAGAATGAGAACCCGAGGGGAAGAAGTTTCAGGGGTCACGTGAAGCCATCCCATTTACTTATATAGCGCTTTATAAAGTACACATTGCTCCAAAGCAGAGTCACATGAGATATAATAACAATATTAACGTTGCAAAATGCACCAATTACGAAACATTCAATTTAAGCTGCGCAAAAAGATAATAGTGTCATTATTCAGCTCAGTTTAGCTCAATGCCTGATAACAGCAGACTTTCGCACAGAGTGACTAATGTGTGTAATCTTGCAAAACACCATGTTATTGCAAACCATTTAGAAATTCTCTTAAATATTACTGTTAATAATTAAAGGAGAGTAGATGGTGACGCCAGAGGGAAAGAGTCAAAAGAATAAATCCAATTCATTTAATTTATTGTAGAATTTTATATATATATATATATATATATATATATATATATATATATATATATATATATATAATATAAGCATACAGGTCAAATGGACAACTGCTATTATACTTTTATAGCGCTTTTTATGGAGCTTGGAGCAGTATGTAAATCACGAAGTGCTTTCCAGTTCAAAAACAGCATTTTTACGTTGTCTTTCTTGGGAGAAAGCAAGTCACGAGGGTGAGTAAGCGAAGACAGACTTGTTATCCTCTGGTAATTGGAATTCCTTACAGTTTGCGTTTGATTTCTCCCAGTAATTCGTCTCGGAGTGGCCTGTGGATTGCGTTCGCTCCTCGTGCCCTGTGCCCCATTTCGTGGAAAATCTCTGGGTGTCAGGATGTTCAAACATCTCTGATCATCGGCGTGTGTATTTATGCAGATTCAGCCCTCTTGGACTCGCTCCCGTGTTTTCCTTCTGTGCGGATTCCTTCACTGTTAATCTTACTCGGCTTGCCGTTTCGCCAAAGCAGTGTCCTTTTCACCTGCAACACGTGTGCGACTGCTAAAGGCCGGATTCACACTGATTTATCGATGTTCCTTGCGCTCCTCATCTGTTTTGTGTCTGTGCTGATGAAACTTCTAGAGGCGTAAGAAAGGAGTTGAATGTTTTTGAGACAGATGTTGATGTATAATGGATTAAATGTACCGTTGTCCGCATGTCTCCTCTTTGATTGGGTGCAGGTGGCAGAAAAAAATCGGTCGTCTCGCGAAAGACATGTGGATCAACTTAAGTGTAAGGTTAATATCGTACAATAAAACAAAAGGAAAAAGGTTGAAGTCTTCTTCTTCTTCTTCTTCTGATAGGTAAATGAAAATCAATAGCCAAAATATAAAAACCTATAAAAGTCGCTATTGACTAAAAAATAAGAATTGCAGGATATAAACACGCAGTTGAGAGAAAAGTCAGAATTGCGAGATTCTTGCAGTTGTGCGAAAAAACTTGTGGGAAATTACATTCTGACAATAACTAGCAATTTTAAGGTTTTATATCACAAAAAAAATGAATTTTGAGTTTTATCACGAACCCCTGAGTCTAAACCGTTTGATAAAAAGTCGTTTTTTTATTTAAAATTGTATGATTATGGCGAAATAAGTACCCGGGTAACAAGAAACGGTTTCAGAGCTTAAGCTAAAAGTTTTCTTAAAGATATAAAAAAAAGTGTTCACGTATGAAGTAAGAATGTTCATTCGAAAGTCGCATTTTAATTGGAACGTTCGTCGACATTGTTTAAACGTTGATTAAACATTGTTTTACTGCAGAATTTAAAAGTAACATTCCCATGTTTGCAACAAAATGGAATGTTCCCTTAAATGTTCAAGTAACAAAATGTTTTTAAAACATTCCTCATGTCCTCATGTCCTCGAGATCATTTAGACATTGCACGTTTTATATCTTAATTGGAATGTTAGCAAAACGTTTTTAGGACATTTTGTGTTAGCTGGGTTTCTAACCAGCCAGTTTAAAGAAGTTTGGTCTTACATCTCAATAAAATCTGTTTTGAGCATTTAAAATGTATTTAATTGAGCCGTTTTCATTCTGCGTACGTGAAATGTAACATGGAAGCTAAACTTAGTTGGAGTAATTGCTATTATTAAAAGATTTTTTTAAACTCTATGTTATTTCTGATGGCTCTTTATAGTAGCACATTAATATAAGCAGCAGCTTCCCATGTCCATTATAAAGTCATCAGCAGGCTTGTTATCTGATAATTCCTGTTCTTCTGGTCTGGCCCAGATCCCAGATAAAGTTCAATTTCCCAGCCAGCCTTGGAATTCACAATGTAATCTCAAGGTTAATGAAGAAAATATGCTATATGACAGCAGCGACAAGCTATTTTTACTAGACGACTGATCATTAGGCGCATAGCATACTCGTCTAGTGGCGCGTTATTTCATTCTGAAATATGTCGAAAAGGGTTGGTCAAGTAATACATATGATGTCAAGTTCCCAAGCGTCCTAAAACAACAATATAAAAGGTACGTTTCTTGTGGTATCGTGTCTCCAAGTCAAGCCACATTAAAAGTAGAGTTTCTTCCAATGCTGGAATCAAAACGACGATATCACACAAATGCTCAAATAAAGCTCACGAAAAAATATATGACTGGAACGTAACCCCTACATACTGCTTCTAGGAAAGCTCCTGCATATTTTGTGTTTAACACTAACCATTATTGCATGGCTTTGCATTTGCTTTCTGAAACGGCGCCAAACCAGATTCACTCGGCATTCCTCAACCTACGCAGAATTTTAATCAGGAATACGCAATGCGTTGCAGCTTCGAAACAGAAGGCCGAGAGGAAGGAGGGTTCTGGAAAAGGGGTTTTCATTCAAGCGGACACGTGTTCGGACAGCTTGTGCTGCGCGAGGCACGCTCATCGCGAAAGCCGAACGTATCTTATATAAACAAATGCCTGGTCAAAAGGCGATAAGAGAGAGTTTGTGGGATACTTCGATTTGGCGCGCGCCGTTATCTTCCTGCGAAACGCACATTCTGCGCTTGGATCGGACGAATAAACGCCGAAGTGTTGCACAAGCCTGAACCGGAAAAACCATTCAGTGTAATGCCAGAGGCATGTGACTATTGGGAAAGAATAACTCTATTAATTCAATGGAAAATTTCCCACATTCCCCATAGATGATCAACCACATTTATGAGCTGCCATAATGATGGTTATGGCTCATTAATACAGGTCAAGCTGCCAGACTACTTAGGGAGTCCTCTTGTTACGTCGCCAGGAAACGTCACCCAGTCAGCGTTGTCATAGGGACGCACTTGACTACCTCTTTACATTCAACCCTCAATAACGCCTCTGACGCACACTATTGCTGTATGAGAGGTATACATGTAAACATAGACCTCCGTTTGGATCATCCAGTTTTTTTTTTAATTGCATTACATTCTTAAATGTCAGTAAAGGATTCAAAAGTTTTCGGTGAACGGTCCCGAAGAACATTTTTCCACCTTTAAAGGAATAGTTTGCCGACATTTACTCACCTTCAGGCCACTCAAGGTGTAGATAAGTTCATTAGAAGATCTGGAGAAAATCAGCACAATAGAAGTGAATGGGTGCCGTCAGTATGAGAGTCTGAACAGCTGCATCCACACCACTGCAGTACATCAGTTAACATCTTAAAAAGACGGTGTATTTTTCAGATGTGCCTCTCATTCTGACGGCACCCGTTCGCTGCAGATGATCCATTGCTACATTTCTAAAGAAAGTACAAACTCATTTACATCTCGGTTGGCTTGAGTACACATTTTCGACTCCGGGTGAACTAAAGGTTGCGCTAAAAAAGTTTAGTCACATTAAAAAAGCACGCGTTCAGTGAACTCACCCACTGATGCATTCAAAAAATAAAACATGAGTCAGTACCTCAATGTGCCAAAGCAATAAATGTGAGCAATGTAATTAATCAAACCCTCATCCCGGAGATACTTGAATTATGCAAAATCAATTATCTAACTCATAATAGCAAAGGTTAATCGAGGTGATTTTATTGCCGTTGGTGTTGCTGATATATTAAAGCATGAGTCACTGTTTTATTAAGCTATGTTGCATTAAAGGGGATTTTCATCATAAAGAACAAACGAGCTCTCATACTTGAACAGGGTTTCAGGGGTGTAATATTTTAATTAAACAGAACAAAAGATAAATCGACCCTCTAATGCCTCTCTTATTCACCAGATGTGTACTGAACTAATTTGATTATCAATGGGTCAAAAATGAAAGGTCTCTGTTCTCCGTCTGCTTTGAAAGTCTATAATTAAATCACAAGAAACAAAAAAAGGCTACAGAAGCAGAATCAGAGTCTGTATGATCACATCTTATATAGAAAAATTGGTAATTTTTTTATGAAGCCTTTTTTATAATAATAATAATAATAATAAACGGGAATAAATAAACATTCAAATAACACTCAGCATACTTAGCAATTACAATCATACTCTTAAATTATAAGCAAAAACTAAGAAAGCATTATAAATGTATTCTAATTGTGTTTATAATTATTCACGAGATGTTATTTGCAACACATACATTATGCATTCATTATAATGCCTTAAGAATACAATTATTATGTATTATAAATACAGGACTCCTAGAAAGTATTAGCAAAACATTAACGAAACGTTAGCTAGCGACAAATAAATTCACATAAATCAGAACCATCCTGAAATAAAATCACGGCCTAAAAATATTAGCACCTTTGGTAAATATAAACAAAGAAAATTAATCTGCATCGTTAATCCTTTTGGAAAAAATAAATAAATCGATCACAAACAAATCTAACCTTTCATTGGATAATAATAATAATACATTTTAAATGGAAGGAAATATCACTATGAAATAAATGTTTTTCTATAATGCATGTCGTACACAATTATTATAATACAGGTACAGAGAATTGAATGTTTAAAATGCAAAATGTACAAAAAAAAAAAGAGAGAGAGAGAATTAAATAATGTCACGATGTTCTCCAGGAAATTTCTGGACCATTTTCATGAATTTGACAGTGCGCCATTTATTTCATTTGAAGGTATATTTGAGACGCTAATATGAAAAGTCACACTTATTTTGTGAAAAATGCACCGCAAAAAGGTATTTTCGTCAAAAATCGTGAACAGTGAAGCCAAACCAAACAGGCGAACAACATCTGATCCGCTGGAGCTGAGTCATATGATACGACTCACATCGACGCGGCTGATGCTCGTAATTGGTCCAAATTGGCAGCAAAGCCTTTTCTCGGGATTCCACACATCATTCTAACGAACAATATCAGGTTCAAAGAATGTCAACATCAGAGCGGTTGACCCGCTGTCTGTTTTACTTAAGAACGCACGCAATAATGCTGTCCAAAATCTGCAAGAAGACGGATTTTTAAATGCAGGAGACTTCGGTGCTTAATTTAATCACTCCAAAGATCAAGTCAAAGTTCTGGATGTACTTTCGTGAGGAGGAACGATAAGGCTGAAATAAATGAGCTATGATTCACATCTCCCAGATATGTGACCTGACCGTGTGAAAAATCACAGGGAAATTGAACTGACTTCCTTCTGGGGTGCTCAAAATGTGTGATTTGTTCAAAAATTAAAGCCGATAAGGCCATGCAAAAAACACACTTAAACACCCTAGCAACCACATAGCAACGTTTCAAACGCTCTTAGCCTTTCAGATCTCTCTGCCTTGTTTCAACAAGCTCTCAGCGGCAACCTGACACAGCGAGTTATGTCTCTTTTTCATTTCCTGCATCTTTATATGCAAAGCTGTAAAAAGTGATAAATATTGATCAGCCCCAGTGGCCACTGCATCGGTCAGCGGTTTCTTTTATGGAGATGAAATTGCAGCTGTTGGAAAAGTCAATATTACCTCCCGCCCCGCACCTTCAGACAGAAAGGTGTTACTCCCGCTGAAATTGACTTTCAATTGCCTCACTGTCACGGTAAGTAATCGTCAAAATGATAGCTAAACAACTGTTTAAGGCTCTAGGCAACAGAGAAACAAACTCACCTTCACAGGTGCATTGAGATTTCACACCGTTCACCGAAGTGGATTTTGGTGCATGGAGGTTCATGTTCAACAAAATGTTCATACAAACAAAATGGTTAAATGCATTATACATTATACAGAAAAAAGGAAAAAAACAACCAAGCTAGTTTCACATTAACTTGTATACAACATGAATACAAAAAAATAGCCAAAAAACTAAATATGGTTGCTTGGAATTTGTGTAAGACATGTGTAACTATAACTTTAATGGTGTTTTGTAGCCTGCTGTTTACTTAAAAAAAGTATATAAGCACTACAACATCGCGAAATGTAATTTCAGATCGGGCTTTAGAGCATATCACAATTTTTTGTTCAGTTTGTGAAATAAATGGCTACGTTTCACCCAAATCAAATGATTAACGGTAGGCGCTAATCCAGATCTGAATTAAACGACTCATGAAACGCGATGATTGAGCAATAGAAAATAATGAATGAACGAAGATAGAGAACGAATGGCTCTTTTTAACTTTTTTTTTTTTTTTTTTTTTTTTTTTTTTTGCAAATCACAAGTTTGGCCGTTTCAGCGTAAATGACTCACACTGTTGACTTGGTTTTTCTGTTCCTCCACTTTTCGACCCATCAGCCATGTTCATGACACTGTCAGCGCTGGTTGATCAATTCAATTCAATTCAAAAAATCCAAGTTTACATATAAAATCTCCATATTCAGAAGAGATTCAGTTGCATTCTAGTTGTTCTAGTTTGACCGCTGCAATTCATTTGGTGAGAGACAATTCAGGAAATCTGTTGAAAGCATCCAGTTCAGTTAAATTCAATAGTTTGATCTAAATTATTGCTAGAAACAATTAAGTAGTCATTGGATATTTGTAGGGACATGTCAGGAGCATCCCTGATTAATTCTACACACGTGAATGTTCATTGCATAAATGTTTCTTATTGGATGAAAAGGTCAAGGGATAAGAGTCTGTTTTTCCACCTGACCGATGCCTGCTCAATTATCATGTCTTTTCCCTCGACTGGGCAAAAAGCGTCCGTAAACTCCATGATCAGCCACCTGCGTCTGAGCGAAATTACAAAATCTGCTGCCTGCCGAGCCGCGAAACTTCCATAAACAGAGTCATATATGACCGGCTCTCTAAATAAGATGACAAACGGAGAGCCAAAACAACTTTGGAAGCAGTTAAGAAAGTTTGCACTTCGTGGTATAAGAATGGCAATGTTTGGGTTTTGCGAGAACAGGTGTTTAAATGAAAAAAAAAGAACAGGGTTTATGCGAGTTGATGACAAGACAATAATGAAGCATTATGATGTATTATGGACTCGTATTATAGGTGACAGCTTGAGTTTAAAATGCCTTAGTGTTGGATTTTTCCTAAAAACATGGAGCTGGACTGGAGATATTGTGGATTATTATGATGTGTTTTGACTCTTATTCCGACGGCACCCATTCACATCCATTGGTGAGCAAGTTCTGTACGCTATATTTCTCCAGACCAGATAAAGAAACATCTTGGCGAATCTGAGGGCGAGTCAATTTTCAGAAAATGTACACTATTGGATGAAACATTTGTGAAATAAATGACGACGTTTCACCCAAATCAAATGATTAACAATAGGCGTTAATCCAGATCTGAATTAAACGACTCATGGAATGCGATGATTGAGCAATGAATAAATAAATATAGAGAATTAATGGTTCTTTTTAATTAATTAATTTTTCTTGCAAAATCACAAGTTTGGTTTTGAATCAGTGTAAATGACTCACACTGTTGACTTGGTTTATCTGCTCCTCTACTTTTCCTCTACTGTCAGTGCTGGTTGATCTTATTAGATTACAAGTATTCGAATCATTAGAAAAAGGAAAAAAAAAATACAATGTTTACAAACAAAATCTCCTTATTCAGTAGAGATTCGGTTGCATTATGATCTAGTTTGACCGCTGCAATTCATTTGGCGACAGACAGTTTAACAGGAAATCAGTTGAAAGCATCCAGTCCAGTTATATTCAAATGTTTGATAAAAAATATTGTTAAAGACAATTTAGTAGTCATTGGATATTGGTAGGGACATGTCAGGAGCATCCCTGCTTAATTCTACACACTTGCTTCAGAAGCCATTGAACATTACTGTTTTGAATGGTAGGTTATGAACTGTATGGATTCAGTATAAATGCTCATTGCATAAATGTACACTATTGGATGGTATATTCTTCTAAAATCTCAGGGGGAAGTAAATATTTGATCTCAAAGGCATAAGATGTCGTTTGTGAATCCTAGCTGATAAAATGGTCAAATAAAAAGTGATAAAAAAAGAATTAGAAATTCTTGCTTTGCTTCTAAACCACATTTTATAGGCCACAGATTTTCACCTCAAAAAACATTGTTTACGATGCCTGGCCAACCCAGTTTTCCATGAAACTCTTAAAGATGAGTAAAGCGGAAAGCAAGACCCCTGCCGGGTCTCCACTTTGAGCCAGAAGACGCAACTGTGGTAAGGAAATTCTTCTCATGCATTTCTGAAGGAAAAATGTCAAAGTCTAGGGCAGGACATCTTGGTTTTTCTACAGAAGCACTGAAAGATAATATCTTGGCTCGCAGCTAGAGATTTACAGTTGTTTTAATGCATGACACTGAGATTTTAAATCACTTCAGTTCGTTTAAGCAAATAAAATTTAATCTAAAAGCGAAACACTTCAGGATTTGGTTTGGATTACAGCGTAAGTGAATACCCCAACACAAACAGCAAAAATTTATGATGTTGCATTAACAGCAAAGAAGACATCTTGACCTTGGCCAAAAGCAAAGATGTCTGGAGATTAAGGCGATGAAGAGAGTTTTACGTTGCCCTCAAGCCAGACGGAGGTGACAGCACCATCCTGAACAAACATGGCAGCACAGTCCGGCCTCAAAACGATGGCCAAGACAACCAGAGATGCATGAAAATGGGTCAATTTGAAGAGCATATTGCTCAAAGAACGTTTCGCATGAGAATCTGGAGTCATAATTCTTTGAAAGATTATTTATAGCAGCTTTCCTAAATAGTTATTATGATGTAAATGTTTGCCAGGCATCTCCATGGAGTGAGCAACAACATACTAATGTAAAAAACATTGGTGGACAAAAATGAATGAAAAACGTCCATTTTGGCAAAAAACTCTTGTTAAGAAAAGTGTTTTTAAATTTTTGAAATCTTTACACGAGAATGTATACGTTAACACAGAAACGTGACTAGCTTTAGGAAAATGTCTAAAAACCTGTCCTACTGGTTTTAGCATTTATTTTTAGTTTTAGTTTAGAGCTGATCCTTCTTGAGCGTCGTTGTCTTAGCAAAGAAAGAAATACGATCAAACTACCCGAAAACAAATTGACCGTAAGTAAATTTGACAATATTTCTAGTTTTGTCAATACGGGTATCTTGAGTTACAGATATTTAAAGTTACGTTTGGCTTTAGGTTGTACGATGAAATTAAGCAAGACAAACTCCAACTTGCTCTTCACGCTGATTCTGGTATTTCACACCATGTCTGTACAAGCAGAAGGTACTGTACCTACTTGGTCCGATTAAACCAAAACATTACAAATAAATACTTTCCGATGCCATTAAAAGCTTTGAATGACTTTCCTACTTCTGAATCAGTATTTCTCAATATACATCTCTAAAAAAATGTACTTGAGAAGCAACCATTGCACAAGCTTGTTTTTAAAGAATACCATTCCTATACCATTTTCAATTTTTTTTAACTCTTTTCCATCTTTTCTTGTGATCATGAAGTGAGGATCCTGGCGGTGGGGGTCAGAGGTCAGTCCAGGTTCATGGCTGCAGATCTTCTGTCAGGAAGGAGAGACGGAGGACAGGAGGACGGAGAGATCGTAAAGACTCCAGTAATTACAGACGAGGCTGGAAGAACGATGCTGGTCACCGGACCGAACCTCTGTGAGGAGGACGCAGAGAGACAGACCTTCACAACAGCGCTGTTCCTCTCGACTCCTGGACCTCACGCCGTTTTAATGGTCCTGAATCTGGAAGATCAACAATCAGGACAGTGTGATGTTAAGAAACGAGCCCAGGAGATGCTGGGAGCAGAAGTCCTGCAGTACTGCATTGTTCTTCTGATCCAAAACCACCAGGAACCTTTCACGGGAGCATCCAGAGGGATTATCAACGCTTGTGGAGGAAGATTTCACATCATAAGAGACTCTGAACCACAATTTGCCCAAAGAGCAGCCCTTATAGCAGAAATAAACAAGTTAGTTTGGCTCAATGATCACAGATTTTACTCAGTATTGAGACGAGAGTTACCGTTAGAAGAACAGCAAATCGACAGCAAACTTGGAGAAAATCTGTTCTCATCTGTAATGAGTGAAACTCTAGGACTGGTCGGATGGAGTCTGATCATTTCACTGATTGCAGTTGTTCTGACGACTGACCAGAGCGACAGCGTTTTAATTTTTGGGCTAACTTTAGCTGGACTTGTGACATTTATGACATCTTTAAGAAATGCTCTAAATTCACATGTTGTTTTTTCACTAAATTTTGCTCTGTCCTCCACAGTTGCAGCTGCTTCCATGAAGTATCTGCCAATGAGCACTTCAAAAGAAAAAGAAAAAGGTGAAATTTTTTTTATATTTGTAGGTTTAGGAATAACCCTTGGATCTATCAGTAGCATAAGGACATTTTCTGATGTTTTTCTCGCATGCTGTGCTGCTGTTGGCGTTACAATTGGAACTTGTGAATTTTTTAAACTTTCATTCGAGCTCCAAAAACTGAATGTCCAAGAGGTACTCCTGCTTTTCCGGTTTTGTGCATTGTGTGCTGAACTCTCTGTGTTTTGCGTGGTTGTGTTCAATGCTCTGTTTGGAGTGATGCTCACAATAAGTCTGATAGTAATCATAATCGCAATTGTAGCATTCAATTTAGAGTCGAACATGAAGGAAATAGCAAATACCTTCCTGTTTTTTCCATGTGGTTGTGTGATTATTGCTTTAGTTGTTCTGATTTTAGAGATGTTGTTGGGTTTGCTTAAGATATTTGCAGAATACTTGCTTGGTTCGTTCTTGTTTTATCCAGCAGTTCTTTTGGGTTTTATAATGTTAAAAAAAGAGTCCAGAAAGCCTTTAATGAAGATCCAGCAAGAGAGCAGGAGCAGATTCTCTCGTCTCCTGGACGTCATGCCAATTTAATGGCCCTGAATCTGGAAAATAAAGAATCAAAACTGTGACATTCTGAAACAGGCTTTTATTCTGGCATGAACTTTTTATTTTTGACATTTCTAATGCACTTGAAATGTTTATTGTTACAATAAAAATCAGTTTAAATGAAATGTGACTGTTTGTGTTAATTTGGGGTTAAAAATTTGAAATGGGCTACGCTTTGTAGCATCTGCAAAATGTTAACTTTTTTTTACCACATTAAGAGAGATCAAACTACATGCATGTTGTTTTTTATTTAATACCGACCTGAATAAGATTTCTTACAGGAAAGACATTGACATAATCGACAAGAGAAAAACAATAGATTAAGTTATTAAAATATACCCATTCAAAAGTTGACCTCTGTGCTTTAATCTTTTTTAAAAAATATTTAAATGAGTCACTTTGTTCTGACCTGTTAAACTGCCCAATGTTCTTTCAGAAAAATCCTTCAGGTCCCACAATTTTTTGGTTTTTCAACATGTTTTGTGATTCCTGAATGTCCAGCATTGAGTGACGTATGGACCTACTGCTTGATTCGTTGATGTAAGTTGAGGGGTACATACCGTTTGTTAGGTGTGTGTGGGTGATGGTTCATGCTGCTGGGCTCTGCATTTCTTTAATGATGTCCCATGATACTGGGGCTAGAATGATGGATGGTAGGAGAATGGGTTCATGGTCAAGAAACTCTGATTGGTGGTCATAATGTCTGGAGAGAGCATCAGCTTTACCATTCTTACAGCCAGGTCTATACGTGACAGCAAACTGAAACCAGGTGAAGAATAATGGCCAACGTGCTTGCCGTGGGTTTAGGCATTTGGCACTCTTGATATATTCCAGGTTCTTCTGATCTGTGTTAACGTGAAATAGGTGCACGGCCCCTTCTAACCAGTGTTGCCATTTCTCGATGGCTGCCTTCATAGATAAAAGTTCCTTGTTCCCCACATAGTTTCTCTCCACTGAAGTCAGTTTCCATTAGTAAAATGCACATGGGTGTGGTTTACCTTACTGGCTGGACTTTGTGAGAGCACGGCTCCTAAACCACAGTCCGAAGCATCTACTTCCAATATAAATGGCAAGTCAGGATCAGGTTGTTTTAGGATGGGGGCCGATGTGAAGTTTTTCTTTAGCTTGACAAAAGCTTGGCTAGCCTCCTTAGTCTACTTCAACTTTACCGGTTTACCCTTGAGCTCTCTGTAGTCAATACAGGGTCTTAGTCCTCCATCCTTCTTCTCAACAGAAGAAACCTGTGGTGGCTGTAGAGGTAGACGGGCGAATAAAACCTTCAGCGATGTACTCCTCCATGGCCTGGCTTTTAGTTCTAGATAGCGGGTAGACTTTACTTTTGGGAGGCATGGCGTTGGGAAGCAGGTCGATGGCACAATGTCTGGGTTGGTGTGGAGGTACTTGCTTGACCTTGGTTTTGCTAAATACTCGCGATAGATCTTGGTAACAGGAGGGGATATTAACAGGTTGATTCATTTCTGGACTCTCAATACTGGTCGTGAGACAAGGTATTGGTCTGCTGGGAAAGCATCGATCATGACATAAAAAAGCGGACCAATTCATTAGTACACTGTGGCGCCAGGAAATATTGGGGTCATGAACAGATAGCCAAGGGAATCCTAGAATTGATGGTCAAGCTTTGATAAAATACGGCTTTTAGGGCTATGTCATTCCACCCACTTTGTGCTGCTAGAGTTCTGAATTCGACAGCATATTCTGCGGCGGATCGATGACCTGTTCGGGATTTGCATCAAGACATCTTCTCCACCGGCAGGATATTCAAATACTTCTCAGATTTGCTGAATGAAATAGTCTACTGAATATCTTAGCCTTGGGTCAGAATCTCAAACAGCTGCAGCCCAATCAATAGCCCTGCAAAGCCGGCAAACAGTGTCCTCAAAAAGACGCATTTCTTTTCCTCCAACTCAAATTTATGCTCTTGATGGTCTAAATATAGCTTGACTTGACGAACAAAGCTCTTGCATTGTTCAGCAGTACCATCAAACCTATCAGGGAAGGAAAAGCTTACCGTCTTGGGTGAGGGCGGATGAAGCGTGTGGATGAAATGCCTTAGGTGTTGACAGATTGTAGCTTGGTGAGCTATAAATACATATATCTCTCTAGGCATAGGCTCGTGCTAGTAAGACCACGCGTGAGCGATACGGAGAGTGAAACTTTCACTTTACGTTAAGTCAAAGTAAAACAAACAAGCAAACGGATTTTTCTGCAACGATCGTAAGTAAACCCGTGTTTAATAGTTGAACTAAATATACTGTAAGAATCGAGCACTTTTAAATAGCAGCGTAAAACTGTCGCCTTGTTCTTCAGGTTGAAAATGAAACTAACCAGAACAGACACAAAGTGCATCTTTACACTGATTCTTATATTCCACGTGACATCTAAACAGACTGATGGTAATGTATATGTGCTCTTTTAGTTTAAATATCAGGTGCATGCGTTATTTATCATTTTTACTTCAAAACAAGACCATAAACATGCTTTCTTTCCCCTTTCAGAATCAGTAACACTAAAGTGGACAGATTACAAAGTACATCTTGATTTTGTCCCCCCATAATCTTAGTAGATCATTTACTTAGGTTGATTCAAATAATGTAGTCATGATTTTCTTCAGTGTTTTCATTTTTACCTTTCTATTTCAGCTTCTCGTGATGATGATGAAGTGAGGATCCTGGCGGTGGGGGTCAGAGGTCAGTCCAGGTTCATCGCTGCAGATCTTCTGTCAGGAAGGAGAGACGGAGGACAGGAGGACGGAGAGATCGTAAAGACTCCAGTAATTACAGACGAGGCTGGAAGAACGATGCTGGTCACCGGACCGAACCTCTGTGAGGAGGACGCAGAGAGACAGACCTTCACAACAGCGCTGTTCCTCTCGACTCCTGGACCTCACGCCGTTTTAATGGTCCTGAATCTGGAAGATCAACAATCAGGACAGTGTGATGTTAAGAAACGAGCCCAGGAGATGCTGGGAGCAGAAGTCCTGCAGTACTGCATTGTTCTTCTGATCCAAAACCACCAGGAACCTTTCACGGGAGCGTCTGGAGAAATGATCAACGCTTGTGGAGGAAGATTTCACTTCATAAGAGACTCTGAACCCAAACCAAAAGCTCTTATAGCGGAAATAAACAAGTTAGTTTGGCTCAACGGTCACAGATTTCACTCGGTACTGAAACAAGTGTTAGAAACAGAAAAGCATGAACTTGTACAAAGACTACAAGAAATACAGAACAAACTTAAAGGAGAGACCAATCAAAATGCAAAGCAAAAAAATCCAGTCTTTCGTATACAATATGACACTTTAGCAGAAGTCATTGGAATTTTAGTATGGATTTTTTTTATCGTACTCAGTGCTGTTGTTAT
Source organism: Puntigrus tetrazona (assembly GCF_018831695.1). NCBI lineage: Eukaryota > Metazoa > Chordata > Actinopteri > Cypriniformes > Cyprinidae > Puntigrus > Puntigrus tetrazona. Next base: position 1,411,764 of record NC_056723.1, on the reverse strand, counting down.
TTTCACTGAAGGGAAGCATAAACTTTGTAGTTTTGGAGCAAGCTTATGCGCATTGATTATTTTCATGGGCATATTAAAAAATAATTTGAGTCCATATGTTGCTGTACCAATAAATGTATTCATTTGCTCAATGTGTTTATTTCATGCATTGAGTTATTGGATTTAACAATAATACATAAATTATTTTTGTTTCACGTGATTTTACTTGTGTTTTCTGTTTTGGGATTAGCTTTAGGACTGATTCTGGCAACTTCCGTCGGCATGAAGACGTGGTCAGATGCTCGTAGCATACCACGCGCTTCCTGGCACCACGCTCGGGGCTATTTTAAGCACAGCCTTTAGCACCTCATCCGGCCAGAAAAAGAAGGACGGACCGCTCTCACCGCTGCATTTAAGTCATTGGTGTTTCGTTGAGTGGGAGCCATGCTCTCAATGGGGTTGTTTCCTTTTTAAGATAGAAATGCTTCTGTTTGCATTGGTACTTCAATGTTGTTGTGTATTTATTGGTTCTAGCAAAGGTACTCAATCTTTAGCCTAAGAAAATAAATGCTCAAAACAAATCAGTAAGTGTGTGAAGGTTTATTTGTGTGAATGTTTTGTGTATTAAACATCCATCGGGGATAGAAAATATAATCCTTTTGGTTTTTGGAATTAATTGACCAATTCATTGTATTACTAAACTTAATTCAATTCATGAAAAACCAAGACTGGCGGCTCATATTGAGCACTTCACATCTCATCTTCAGAAGGTTAGTATCTGCTCTCTTCTACTATTTAGCCAGGAATTAAATGTTTTTTATTCATTTCACGTAAACGTAGGCTTGATTTCTTGCAGAAATGTCAATCAAAACCAGTTTTCAATTGGCAAACTCCATGCATACTCATTTTTACTCGTTGATGGTTTCATTTTCAACTTTCATTTTCATTTATTGTTTCTGGTCTAACATCAGAACCAGTGATTTTTGCCGATTTTACTGAACAAACGAATAATCCTCAGCACATGCATCCATGCGTTTGCAAAAAAATCGGCACTGTTATAACATTGCGATTGTTATAATAATGTTTAATCTAGTAATCCTGTTTTACTTTGAGTATCCAGTGGCACTGATGGTTTCACTTTCTCTTTCAGCTTCTCGTGATGAAGTGAGGATCCCGGTGGAGGAAGTCAGAGGTCAGGAAAGAAAGACGATGGACAGAGACAGATTGTAAAGACTACATTGATTACGTTTTGGAGTAACGCTTTATAATTCTGCTAATAATCATGATCGCAACTGCAGTCTTCGCATTAGAGCCCAACATTGACTTAAATGCAATGAGTGTTGGTTTCGTGTAGTTTTGCGTTCACTGCTTCGGTTGTTCTGATTTTAGGGATGTTGCTTCAAGTATGGACTTCTTCCTAAATTATTCAGCATTACTGTTGGCTTCTGTAATGCTTATTATACAGTTCAGGAAACCTCTGAAGAGGATAAAATAAAATAAAACGACATAATGACAAAAGCGCCTCACATCTCATCTTCACAAGGTTAGTATCCACTCTGTTGAAGCAGACCTCCTTAAAATGGACCGCACAAAGAAAATGCAACCGTGTCAACACACGCTATTTGTCCACAATCTATAAATGCGTAAATAATCTCAAAGGCAGCCCTATGAATTTCATTTTCCCAATCGAACTGGCCATGTTCCTGTTTTAACATCAGAACCAATGATTTTACTGAACAAATGATCCTCAACAGATACATCCCTACAGTTAAAAATAAATCGACAATGGTATAACATAACATAAAAAAAAACTAAATAAATTGGCTACTGTGTTCATGATGATGTTTCCTACTTTCATTTAAATGTTCTTTCTATTTACACTGAAATAAACAAAACATTTTTAAATAAATAAAATAATGGAAAAATAAGTATTCTGTCTGAATTAGGATTCTACTTTTACATATGAAATTACCATTGGTCTTCCAAAAGGCATTATTAACATCTGTACATAATACCACACAATACAAACTGTTAAATATAACCGTGGTTTCTATTGCATTTGTCACGAAAAACAGTAGTTATACATAAAAATGCGCCAAAACAACAAAACACTGCTTGTTTCTTATTTAAACCGATATAAAAAACGTCTAAATTCATAATGCATTGGTAACATCTCCACCTTTCTGGCACGAAACCATAATTAGAGTTAATGTGATTACAGTTAATCATTTCTAAACGTCGGTAGTTATCGGATTTAAATGGTTTCTGCGCGAGGTCTTATACATGTTGAGAATCTCAGCAGGGTTTTTTATTTCCAGCTCGTATCAGTAGTCTGTGGTTCTTGTCGGAGATCTCAGCCCCGTGGTCACGTGATCAAGAGCGGTCAGTATTCGGCGTGAGCTCGCGCTGCTCCCGCTTCCGGTTTCGCCGCGCGCTCTCGTTCCGCGTTTGCCCTTTCCCGTTTACAACAGAAACGGCAGCGCGCGCCCGGACCGCGATCGATCGGTAACAAACACCAGTCCTACACCTACAAAGAAAAAAGAAGCAAAATGCGTTATATTCTGGAAGCCCCGCCATTTCCAAATAACTTGCTGAACTGGTTTAATGTCTCCTCTGACACCGAAAGCAGACTTGTGGAGCGGAGTCGTTTTAGCGAAACAAAAAAGACAGAACTACACTTAAAGCCTTTTCTAAACTAACAGGTTGTGAGTAAACCCCGATTTGCGAGAAGCGGATATTTCAGACATACATTTGGCTTTAGGTTGTGCGATGAAACTGACCGAAACAAAGCCCAACTTGTTCTTCACACTGATTCTGGCATTTCACACCATAGCTGTCCAAGCAGAAGGTAAATTAATATCAGTATTTTGGTCTTTTTTTATTTTTAACCCGTAAAAATCCTTCCACGAGACTTTTTTTATATATATATTGCATGACTGTTTCATACTATTCAGCTTCTCGTGATGATGATGATGAAGTGAGGATCCTGGCGGTGGGGGTCAGAGGTCAGTCCAGGTTCATCGCTGCAGATCTTCTGTCAGGAAGGAGAGACGGAGGACAGGAGGACGGAGAGATTGTAAAGACTCCAGTAATTACAGACGAGGCTGGAAGAACGATGCTGGTCACCGGACCGAACCTCTGTGAGGAGGACGCAGAGAGACAGACCTTCACAACAGCGCTGTTCCACTCGACTCCTGGACCTCACGCCGTTTTAATGGTCCTGAATCTGGAAGATCAACAATCAGGACAGTGTGATGTTAAGAAACGAGCCCAGGAGATGCTGGGAGCAGAAGTCCTGCAGTACTGCATTGTTCTTCTGATCCAAAACCACCAGGAACCTTTCACGGGAGCGTCTGGAGAAATGATCGACGCTTGTGGAGGAAGATTTCACATAATAAGAGACTCTGAGCCCAAACCAAAAGCTCTTATAGCGGAAATAAACAAGTTAGTTTGGCTCAACGATCACAGATTTCACTCGGTACCGAGACGAGAAGAGACCAGTCAAGATGCGCATGAACAACGTGACAGTGCAGCAGAAACTGCGCGATGGGTTTTACTCATTTTACTCAACGCCGCGTTCATTTTCACTAAAGCAAGGCACGGACATCTTCATTACGTGGAAATGCTATTCGTACTCGCCAGTTTTACGGTCACCCTAAGAAACGTCCTCGAGCCAGATGTTGCCGTTCCCTTGAATCTGATCCTGTCCTCCACTCTCACGGTGGCTGCCGCGTATCACGACTTTGCGAATTCACGCCGCGGACACCGAGTCGTCATGTTTTTAGTCATGATCTTCACCTTTCCCAGTATCGTGTTCATAGCGGGCGTAGGACTGACCGTAGGGGCGTCTGTTAGCGTGCGCTCGTGGTCAGACGCGCTCGTAGCCTGCCACGCCGCTCCCGGGGTCACGCTCGGGGCTCATTTATACACCGTTTACTCCATCATACCCGATCAAACGCGAGCTCGGACGACTCTGGCCTTCGCGTTCAAGTTACTCGTGTTTTGTTTTGCTGGAGTGACGCTCTCGATGGGGTGTGTGGCCGTGTTCGCCCTGTTTGGTGTGGAGAGAACAGTATTTCTGCTAATATTAGGATTCGCGAAAGCATTTTTCAGTTTGAAGAGCGACGCTGTGAAATGTGTCGTTTTTTTCCTGATTTTTCCATGCTGTTGCGTACTTATCGGTTTTTTATTTTCATTTTCATGCCGTTTATTATTTTATTACGCTTTCGCCGATTTTGGATCGTGAAGTTAATACGCGATATGTGTTGATGGGTCTTCAGCGATGGGCTCTTGCAACGCACTCGTTTATTTAATTGGTTACCATTTAACATCGGGTACACACAGGACGTTTACTATGCAATGACATCAGTTTTGTGAATGGTTTTCAAACTGGAATAAAAATAGGAAACTTCATGCATAATTTTGCACAATTTCTGAATTGTTTAGACGTATTTTACTTGGTGTGCCGAATGTCTCAAACACACTCCCGACCGTCACGTTCACTGCAATCAGCTTAACTCATGAATTTGCATGCAGACAAAGAAGTAGGGAGAAGAAGACCATTCCTTGGATGAAAATGAATTCAAATTGAATTACGATATGGCCTTAAAGGTTACAGTTAAATCTAAAAGCAAGCAGCGATACATACTTTTATAATGTCACGAAATTAAGCTGACTTCTTTCCGAATGTAATAGAAAAAGCAGGAGGCAGTACTAAGTCTATTTGGAACCAGTTAAAAGAGACATAATTCTATAAATCCCAAATCACTTCTTGTTGATGGAAAGCTGAATTAGCTGATGCTCTTAAGAACTATTGATTCATAAACAAATGAGTTGAATTTTTTTTGCTAAGTTTCAGTTAGTTTTTCAATTACAATATTTTTTAGCAATCGTGTTTGTCTTAGTCTTTGTGTGTGTGTCTGTATATATATATATATATATATATATATATATATATATATATATATATATATATATATATATATATATGTATGTATGTATGTATTTCTAATATTTCAGATAATGAGCTACTTCCTGTAAGATTCTGAAGTGCGCAAAACAATAGACACTTTACTTCCCCGGACACAGCTTTAAAATAGTTTACCCTTTTTGAGGAGTTCTTGGGGTAGAGCGAAAGATGTTCCAAATGTTTTTAAGATAAAATTGCATTTAAAAATAAAATAAAGCAAGGAGGCAAGAAACAAGAGGAGACAAACTGTGCATTTGCTACGTTCAGGTTTATGAGGGTTTTCTTTAAAATTAGCAGATTGAAAGGAAAAGGAGGAAGCGATGCTGATTTTCAGGCCGCCGCTGAAGCTTCGCGAACTTTTACCGTCCCTTTCGGCAAGACTTTGGCGGCCCCTTCAGCTTTGGTTCCCTCCTAAACGAACATGACCGTAACAAGAACGCCATTATCAGAATGCAAACATGGTCAGAAGTCAGTTTTAACGATTCGTTTCCTCCGTGCCATACCTGTTTGCAGTGCGATTCACCATACCGGACCTTTGTGGCAATCTGTTCGCAGTTCTTTGTAATGAGATTATAGTCTTTACACAAAGGGTTTTTCATTAGAGCTTGAATGGTGTCTTTCATTTTCTGCTTAGTCTGTGGTACCAAGCTCTGGCCTTCTGCTGCAGTGCCTTCGTCTAAATAATTGTGTAGCCTAAACTCACCCTGATATTCTCTGAAATGGCAGCCAGGTGGATTTCCTGTGGGGAAAAAAACGATTGTTCAAAGATCAACGCATGTGCCACGGCCTTCAAAAGACTTTGCAGTAGATCTGAAAAGGCGTCATACTCGTCATCTCAAAAATGTTCTGCCCATCAACCTTTCCTTCCAACGTCTCACCATCAACATACACGGCATAGTGATTATACGATTCTCCTATAAATACCAGCAGGTCTCCAAAGTGAAGCTGTGAAGATAAATAAATGAGTAACCCGCACGCATGGATATTGCAGTGCGGCCATGCGTGAGGTATATGAAAACGTACAAATCCGTTATTCTCACCTCATTTTCTTGAACGGTTCGTCCAGGAAGATTATTTCCTGCAGGAGCTGCTCCTCCGCCGCCGGCGTCGACGTCCAGCCCAAAGAAACACAGCCGGAGAAACACAGCCATCAGAACAAACTTCATCTTTTATAGGCTCCTTCAAAAAAAAGGAAACATACCGAGACGTTCACAGACATGATTAGCAAAGCTCTTCAAAAAAAGAGATCATTTTAAATGCATCAGAAGTGTTACAGTTCGACAATTTAGTTAGTATATATATATATATATATATATATATATATATATATATATATATATATATATATATATATATATATATATATATATATATATAAAAATATACAAATATATAAAGCGTATTTATGCTCTAAAAACAATAATGCTATATAGTAGCTACCAAAAGTGGTCCTTTGGCTCAAATCTTAGGGGTTCAAATCTTAAGTTTTTTTTCTTCGTCGTAGCTTTACTTTGAACGCTGAGCTAGTTAACGATATTCGGTAATCCATAAATGTAGCATATCAGAAGTAGTCGTAGGACTTACCTGGGATGATGATCAGGTGTAGCGAGGGCTGCGAGAGACGGACGTTAAATAGTGCTCTTTTGCAATGATCTTTTCATCGGGGCCATAATTCCTGATTTACATATCATTTGGCAAAACATTAAAATGGAGGAGAGGGGAGCCTCAGATGATCCAGACAAGCTGATTTATCGCCAGTCCTCAAAAGTTCATGTTTGAAAATGAAAATGTTCGCACGTTAAACGGGTCTGCAGGTCAGTTAGATATTTACATTTACCGATAGCAGATATTGTTATGCAAAGTGACTCGCAGATGAACCTTGCCACAACGTAAGGTGATACAATCCGTCTTAAAGAGAGTGGAGAGTAATATGAGAACTGCTGCAATACAATATTACGAAATTGCTAGAGATCTTTCTAATCACAATTACACATATGACCACATTTTAAAAATCCATTTTAATAACAAATACAAGCATAGCCACGAGCGGCAATCCAAGCACAATATGTACTATTCATTTTTTTTTTTTAAAAACAGGCAATATTATCTTTCAGTTTGACAGAATATGTGTGGAATCAATATATAATTTAATTTTTTTTGCTTTTATTTAATTTGTTTGCTTTTAATTCATTTTTATCTTTTAATTTTTTAAAATCTATTTATGGTTTTACAACAATAGCTCAATTTCTCAATATCCTACACACAACATCACACATATCTTTCAAAAGCATATACGTCATTCAAAACTATGAAGTTTAAACAAAATACAAGCATACACAAGCGGCGATCCAAGCACAATATGTACTATTAAAAAAAAAAAAAAAAATAGGCAATATTGTCTTTCAATTTGACAGAATATGTCTGAAAACATGTTTTCAATACGTACATTTTTTTTGCTTTTAATTTATTTGCTTTTAATTCATTCTTTTTCATTTATTGTTTTAAAACAATAGCTCAATTTCTCGAAATCCTACACACAACATCACATATATCTTTCAAAAGCAAACACTTCATTCAAAACTATTCTAAAAAAAAAAATATATATATATATATATATATATATATATATATATATATATATAACATGCGTGTTGTAATTCTAAATGAAAAGCTACATAGATGTAAAACACTGCTATCTTGCGTCATGCACAGTGTACAGGAGTTTAGCTCTCACACTTGCATGCATATGCACTAATACACTGTATTCAGTCAGTATGTGTGCACAGTAATTTAAAGCTTTCTATAGATATTATTATTTGTGAATCAAATCGCTGAGTTTCTGTTCATTGCTGTGAAGCTTCTATACAAGACAGAGACTGAATCATCCGAGTTATTTTATAAAAGCGCCATGTGTTGCTGATAGAGAATGTAGGCTACAAATTAAGAAAAATAAAAATAGTTTAGAGTTCAGAATAATGTCGTATTTTACGTTTATGAGCAAAAATAAAGTAATATAAATATAAGTAAATATATATATAAAACGTACAAGTTGTTTCTCCTTAAAAAAATAAAAAATGCAATTGATCCCACTGGCGCCTCCGTGCCAACTTTGATATGTATAAACTGTTAATATTTTTCATTTTTATTCTAGATCAAGTAATGTCACTGTAAGATTTTTGGTTGATTACAGATATATCATAGAGATCATATGCAGTGGCTCCTGCAGGTGTATGGCTGTACTGTGATTTAACGCATTTCAGCAGTAGCTAAATTATAGGTTAATTTGTCGTGTAGGTCCATTTCTGTTTATGAACCAGCCATGCCGTTATTATTTATGCATTCATCAGTCTTTGGCACGCCAAAGTCAACACATCTTAATGCTATAAAAGTGTGCACTTTGAGAGACATAAGCAAATGCATGACAGTTTAATCTTCTTCCAACATGTTTTGACTTAACGTGTTCAAAACATTGCTGAATGTATTCTTTTTGTGGTTTGGTAAGTGAGAAATGCACAGTAGCTATGGAAATGATATAATATGTATTGCTTAATCACTGTTTTTGCATGTATGAGTCGTTAGTGATCTACGGTAAGTATGCATAATCTGTCACGACCCAGACTTGAACTCTGGTCTCTGGTGTGGTGGTCAAGCTATTTCCTGCTTAGCCACAAGGGGAGCAGTGTTGGACCCAAAAGAAACACTTTAGGCAGAGCTCCAAGCAAGGTAGATTTAATAAAAATAAAAAACAAAAACACAATTCCAACAAAAAGTTCTTCTCGGACCGAGGTAAAGTTAAAGCAAACAATAGAAAGAAGTACTCGGAAAAATAAAAACTCCACGGGGGGGAGAAAACAAAACCGGTAGACAGGTTTTAATAAGGAGACATGAAATGTAGGGTTAATTCTGAGGGAACAAGTGAGAAACAAACGATAAAGAAACCGGGTTAACTTTCCTTGCTATGCGGAAAGTGCCAATGTATTTCTGGGTCAGCTTTTTGGACTCGACCCGGAGAGGCAGGTTTCTTGTAGCCAACCAAACTCTTTGACCAGCTCGGAAGTTAAGGGCCATCTGCCAGCGACGATTAGCCTGAGTTTGGAATCTCTGGGAGGTCCGAAGGAGTATACATCTGGCCTTTCTCCAGGTCAGTCGACAGTGCTGGACAAAGCGCTGGGCTGAGTTCGGAACCTTTTCTCGGGAACAATGGAGGGTTATACCTAAACTGACATTCAAAGGGGGAGAGTTCAGTGGCTGAGGACTGGAGGGTGTTGTGTTCAGCCCAAATGATGTAGGTAGCCCAAGATGTGGGATTACTGGCCTCCATGCACTGCAGGGTGGTCTCCAAATCCTGATTAATCGGTTCAGCCTGGCCATTAGACTGATGGAACAGTGTTGCCCAGCTTGCAGATGGTGGAGACGAAGTGGGGACCACGTGTCAGGGAATTCCAAATACCCGGAAGACATGATTCATCAGGAGCTCAGCAGTCTCTTTGGCCGAAGGAAGCTTGAGCAGAGGAATGAACTGGGCAGCCTTAGAGAACCGGCCCACTACCACAACAGTGTTGCCCAGAGATGGGAGTCCCGTGACAAAGTCTAGAGATAGGTGTGACCATGGTCTACGGGGAACAGGTAAAGGGTGGAGCAGTCCCTGAGGTCGCCGATGTGGACTTTCCCTGGCAGCACACACGGCAGGCCTCCACATAGCCCTTTACATCCTCCTTGATGGACGGTCACCAAAAGCGCCGTTGAAGGAATTCAAGTATGCGAGCACTTCCTAGATGACACGTCAAGGGAGATTCATGACCCCACTGAAAGACCTTGGCCCGGGCAGGCTGAGGAACATATAGTCGTCCAGCGGGACCACCACCAGGATCGGGCTCAAGAGCAAGGGCCTCTCGTACCACTCTTTCCAGTTCCCATTGGAGGGGTGCGATAAGCCTAGACCTCGGAATAACTGATGTCAAAGGTCTCTCTTGTATCTCGGGAGAGTAGGCTAGAGACAGAGCATTTGGCTGAAATGAAACACTATAGGCAGAGCTCCAAGCAAGATAGATTTAATTAAAAAAAAAAATCTTTGCACAAAAACCCACACAAGTTCTTCTCGGACAGAGGTAAAGTTAACAGAGCAAACAATAGAAAGAAGTACTTGGAAAAATAAAAACTCCACGGGGGAGAAAACAAAACCAGTAAACTGCACAAAGAAAAAAATACCCAAACAACTTACTAGAGGTAGCTTGAGGGACTAGGTAACACAAGGCAGAAACTCACAGTAACGACTCAAAAACCGAGTTAAGAACAAAGGAGACAATCACAACTTAAATACCCAGTGGTAAACAAGGCACAGGTGAACTAGATATCACTAAACAAGGACACACGAGGAAGAAATAAGGCAGGGGGGAACACAGGGGCCTCTAGAGGCATGGAGAACAACTGCAGGGAGTGGGACGCTGATATAAACAATATACAAAGCACAATAAACCTGCACATTTTAGATTGGCATTTTATTGTGGCCAGCCCAAGACACACCTGTGCAATAATCATGCTGTCCAATCAGCATCTTGATACGTCACACCTGTGAGGTGGATGGATTCTCTCACTAACACTGATTTAGACAGATTTGTGAACAATATTGATGTAAAACAGGCCTTTCAGCTCATTTGTTTAATGTATAATAAAGAAGGTCATGTTTATTTTATTCTAATATGTTACATTTTATTTATTCTTTGCCGTCTCACACGTTTTTTTTTTATAAATTAAGCATCAAACAAACAATCTAATTATTATTTTCAGAGATTGAATACACCACCACCATTTAGGTGCTGATATTCGCTGTGCATGGCCACTCAACAAAAGAAGAAGCACACTTCTGTCCGCCATGAATCAATTCAACGCTCTGTTGAAAACGCCTCGTGTGTTGACCGTGAACAGCTGACTGAACTGGAACAAGCATGCCTTGATTAAGCAATATTTGGGTTAATCAACCAAGAGCTGATGGAAAGTAAACCTTGCTGGTGAACTGAACGCAACAGTCAAACACACTGTGTTAAATGACAGGAATGCTGAAAAACATAAAACAGAAAATGGAGCATAACCCTGACAATGACACAAGCATTTTAAGCACAGAACAGGGTTTTCTGGTTTTCTCAAATAGAAACCAGCTCTGAAATTCACTTCACGAGACCATACCTGTGCTTATAGGATGAAATCAAAGAACACAAAAGCAAACTTGTTCCTCATAATCATTCTTGCATTTCGCATCTTTTTATCTTCAGAAGGTTAGTATTTGCTCTCCTCTTTATTTTTTCACTTTGTGTTCCCTGGGATTCGAAAGTCATTTGAAATTTGTAATTTGAAAAACCAGTCAAAATTCATATTTATACAGCATTTGAAAGCTAAATAAATGCAATAAGCTTTCCATTGATGTATGGTTTGTTATATATATATATATATATATATTTGCAGAGATGCAACTATTTGAAAATTGCCTGTAAAGTTGTCCAAATAAAATCCATAGCAATGCATACTGATAAATCAAGAATTGTTTTAATATTTACAATATTTACAATTATATCATGGAACATGATCTTTATTTAATGTACTAATGATTTTTGCCATAAAATAAAAAATCCCATACAATGTATTTTTGTCACATATGAAAATCAATGTAATTTGTTGTTACAGCTATTATATATTATATACACTGCGGTTGTATATAAACGCTACAAAAGATCTTAACTACTTTTGTCTCTTTTTTGAAATATTTAAACATTCCTGGACCACAAAACCAGTCTTAAGTACGAATTTTTTGAAATTGAGATTTATACGTCATAATTTGTTTTGATATGACAATATTTTGCTGAGATACAATAATTTGAAATCAGAAATAATTAGGAAAAACTCCACTGGCATTTATTTTTCTCCTTTGCATGATGGTTTCACTTTCTATTTCAGCTTCTCTTGATGATGATGATGATGATGAAGTGAGGATCCTGGCGGTGGGGGTCAGAGGTCAGTCCAGGTTCATCGCTGCAGATCTTCTGTCAGGAAGGAGAGACGGAGGACAGGAGGACGGAGAGATCGTAAAGACTCCAGTAATTACAGACGAGGCTGGAAGAACGATGCTGGTCACCGGACCGAACCTCTGTGAGGAGGACGCAGAGAGACAGACCTTCACAACAGCGCTGTTCCACTCGACTCCTGGACCTCACGCCGTTTTAATGGTCCTGAATCTGGAAGATCAACAATCAGGACAGTGTGATGTTAAGAAACGAGCCCAGGAGATGCTGGGAGCAGAAGTCCTGCAGTACTGCATTGTTCTTCTGCTCCAAAACCACCAGGAACCTTTCACGGGAGCGTCTGGAGAAATGATCAACGCTTGTGGAGGAAGATTTCACATCATAAGAGACTCTGAGCCCAAACCAAAAGCTCTTATAGCGGAAATAAACAAGTTAGTTTGGCTCAACGATCACAGATTTTACTCGGTATTGAATGAAACTCAACTTTTAGAGTTTTTTAAAAGACCAGATGAAATCCAGAAGATACTTGAAAATGATCAAAATGTAAATGAAGGAAACCAGGTATTATCTGTAGTATATAACGGTCTAGGAGAAACGGGTGCAGTTGTGGGATGGATTTCACTTTCCGCTCTTGTTATTTACAGTAAACTGAATCACAAATATTTAAATTCTGCTGTAAAACTTGCAGCGCTTGCTTTGTTTATGATTAATGTACGACACTTTCTGCATCCTGATTTTGCCATACCGCTAAATTTAGCTTTGGTAACGTCATTCGCAACTGTACTTGCAAAAGACACCAGAGACTTTGAAGAAAGAGAGTTTATCGGGAGTCAAGACCCCAGGTATATCATTGGGGATGTTATAACCTTTTTATTCATGAAACTAATATTTCATTTCATAGCAATGATGCATTTACCGTCTGTGGTTGGTTTGTCTTTGGTCTTTGGGTCAATTATCAGCATCCGAACGTTGTCAGATGTGCTCATAGTTTGTTATACGGCTCCTGGGGTCACAGTCGGGATTTTTTCATTTATATTTTACAATGAAGCCGTTAGTCGTGAATCTCCATTCTTTGCACTCGGGTCATTTCTCTGTTCTTCTATGGGAGCGACCCTCTCAATGAGGCTCGTGAGCATGCTATTTTCTCTGTTTGGTGTCAAGATGATAATAATTTTACTGTTATTTGGATTTACAATGGCATGTTTGCATTTAAAGACTGAAACTCTACACAATGTGCTCTGTTACACCGTAATTATTGTGGTTTTGCCATGTGTTTGTGTGCTCATTGGCACATGTGTCTTTCTCCTGTCAAGGTTGGCAATGAGTTTTATCAACGTAATTATAGAAAAGTTGGTAAGTTCTTGGCTGTTTTATGTAGCATTATGGTTTGGTTCGTTAATAGCAATTTGCCAAAGGCAGCATGCATCAGGTTAAGCCCCAAATAGAAGCGAAATCTGAAATAACTCATTATTATGTATATATTTTAGCGATAATTGTTGGTAAGACACTCTAGCTCTGGCTGAAAATGTATTAATCCGCCTTTTCAGTGTCTCCGTGAAGCTATAAGGGAATAATATGCAAAGTTTGGGGTTAATAACATGCAAAATAAAAAAATATTTCTACTAAAGTAATTTGAAAGTAAGGGCTACCTACTATGCTACAATCTTATATTTACTTTTTTAAACATGCATCGTTTCAGTCCAAACACTCGGTTAGGAAGCAGACTTGATTTTCCCCAATTTGGGTGGATTTGGGTTACTCGACGGTCCTGGATTAGAAACAGTGTCGCCAAGTCCGTGCCAACAACGCTAGTTTTGAGCAGCAAATGGTCTGTGTGCGACAAAACGCACGCGAGTTAAACAGTAGAGTTTTACCGTTTTCAAATCCATCCAATCCAGCACTTTTAGCTTAGCGTAGATCATTGAATCTGATTGGACCATTAATTCTCACTCAAAAATGAAATGTGACATTTTACCCATTTAAAACTTGACTCTCCTCTAGTTAAATTGTGTACCAAGTCTGACGGAAAATGGCTAGGAACTATACTCTCGTTCCAGCGTAATAATCAAGAAACTCGTCGTGTCTTTGACCCAGCAGGTGCAGTGATATCATGCAGCGCCTGAAAATAGTCCCCGGCTCAGTGCTCATTGTACGACAGGAGAGTTAAGTTTTATATAGGTAAAAAGATTTAAACTTTTAGGTCATTTTTGAGCAAGATGCTAACGTTCTAATCAGATGCATTGATCTATGCTAAGCTACAGTTGCTAAGCTACAGTTGACTGAACAGATCCAAACTGTTTAACTTAATGATTTTTTATTATTTTCAAAAATGGTGGCGGGTTCCTTTGAATGCATTCTTTTTAAAAGACTTTGGTTTAACTGTATAAGATGTATGGAGTAACTTTGCTATTTTCATAAGTGGTGTAATAAATTTTAATCTTTTATTATCTGTTGCCTGTGTTACGGTTGTCATATTGTGTGTGACTTTAAATTTAAAAACCCTAACAATATTTGAATTAAATGAAACATTCACTGATATATAATGTATGACGTACTGTATAAGCAATTTCGAAGACTCCTCCATGTTTCTTAGTAGGGACGTTGTTCTTTTCTTGATATGCTTCATTTTTCCGTCATAGAGCTGACGTGCCTTGGCAAAAAGTTCAATTTTTGTCTCATCTGTCCATAGGACATTCTCCCAGAAGTTTTGTGGCTTGTCAACATGTAGTTTGGCATATTCCACTTTCCTTTAATGATGTGTTTTCAGCGATGGTGTCCTCCTTGGTCGTCTCCCATGTAGTCCACTTTGGCTCAAACAACAGCGGACGGTGCGATCTGACACTGATGCTCCCTCAACATGAAGTTCACCTTGAATCTCTTTAGAAGTCTTTCTGGGCTCTTTTGTTACTATTCGGATTACTATTCAACCAGGGAGGTTAGCTACAGTCCCATGGATCTTAAATTTCTAAATAATATGTGCGACTGTAGTCACAAGAACATCTAGCTGCTTGGAGATGGTCTTATAGCCTTTACCTTTAACATGCTTGTCTATCATTTTCTTTCTAATCTCCTGAGACAACTCTTTCCTTCGCTTCCTCTGGTCCATGTCGAGTGTGGTACACACCATTTCACCAAAAAACTCAGTGACTACCTGGAGTGCTATATATAGGCCCAGTGACTAATTACAAGGTTGTAGACACATGTGATGCTAATTAGTGGACTCACCTTGAATTAACATGTCCCTTTGTTTTCAGTCTTTTCTAGGGGCACCATCATTTTAGTCTAGGCCTGTTCCATGAGTTTATTTTTTTTTCAATTCCAGTTGAAGCATGGTTGAAAAGCAATGTCTGACTTTTATTGGTTAACATTAATAGAATTTTTACTTATTATTACTTTTGTCAGATTAAAGTTATTTCTGTGACCACTGTGGGTTTTTCTTTCATTGACCGAAGGGCACCAACAATTTTGTCCATGTCTTTAATAACAGTGCTTTAATGATGTATTTAAATCTTAAACAGAACAAGTGTATATTTGCAGAGTAATCACAGAGTAAAAATATTGCACATATTTTCTAATTAAACATATCGTTTTAAACATATTGTCCCATTTTCTGCAGTGACGTCTAAATAATAATGCATGGCATCAGCCCTTGAACTGCACAACAGGTCTTTTTGGTTTTCTCAAATCGAAAGCAACTTTGTAATTCACTTTGTGCAACAACACCTTGTTATATAAAATGAAATCAATTAAGTTAAAAACAAACTGGCTGCTGATATCGATTCTTGTATTTCACATCTCATCTTCAGAAGGTTAGTATCTGCTCTCTTCTACTATTCGAAAAAGCAACAATAAAAAGCAACGTTAACACCATGTTTGTATATCTGACTATAAAATATTTTTCTCCTTTGCATGACGGTTTCACTTTCTATTTCAGCTTCTCTTGATGATGTTGATGATGAAGTGAGGATCCTGGCGGTGGGGGTCAGAGGTCAGTCCAGGTTCATCGCTGCAGATCTTCTGTCAGGAAGGAGAGGCGGAGGACAGGAGGACGGAGAGATTGTAAAGACTCCAGTAATTACAGACGAGGCTGGAAGAACGATGCTGGTCACCGGACCGAACCTCTGTGAGGAGGACGCAGAGAGACAGACCTTCACAACAGCGCTGTTCCACTCGACTCCTGGACCTCACGCCGTTTTAATGGTCCTGAATCTGGAAGATCAACAATCAGGACAGTGTGATGTTAAGAAACGAGCCCAGGAGATGCTGGGAGCAGAAGTCCTGCAGTACTGCATTGTTCTTCTGCTCCAAAACCACCAGGAACCTTTCACGGGAGCGTCTGGAGAAATGATCGACGCTTGTGGAGGAAGATTTCACATCATAAGAGACTCTGAGCCAAAACCAAAAGCTTTTATAGCGGAAATAAACAAGTTAGTTTGGCTCAACGGTCACAGATTTCACTCGGTACCGAGACGAGAAGAGACCAGTCAAGATGTGCATGAAGAAAATAAGCTCTTGGCTATAATTTATGAATATGTAGTAGGAGCAGTGGCGATCACAGTATGGACCTACCTGCTTTCGTTTCCCACTCATTATGTTTATCCTCACAGAAGGATCATTGATTTTCATTTCAATGTTTTTGAACACGTAACGTTAATGCTCTGTCTGAGATACTTTCTGAATCCAAATGTTGCCATACCAGTAAACTTGGTTTTGATAACAGCATCAACAAACGTACCCGCAGCAATCAAAAGAATTACTCATCTTGGGACAAGAACCGCGCGCTTCGTGCTCTTGATGGGTTTAACTCTCAATCATCAGCGTCAGGACGTGGTCAGACGTGCTCGTGGCATGTTACGCAGCTCCCGGGGTCACATTTGGGCTTTTCTATTAACAACTGACAAAAACATTAGCCAGTCTCCAGTATTTATGGTCAAATTATATCTGTTTTGTTTCGTGGGGATGATACTCTCAGTGGGGTTTGTCAGGTTTATCTTACTTCCGCCGCTTGATGAGAGGTTGACAATATTTCTACTAATATTAGGATTCATTACGGCATGCGTGCCGTCAATGAGGGACATTTTACAGAATGCTTTCTGTTTGGTTGTCGTTATAGTGGTTTTTCCATGTGCTTGTGTGCTCATTGGTTCAGTCTTTCTCATGTTAGGCTCGGCGATGAGTTTTATAAAGGTAATTATAGAAACCTTGTTCAGTTCTTTCCTGTTTCATTTAGTATTACTGATTTGTTCGCTGATAATAGTTTATCAATGGCTGACTGGATCAGAATAAGCCACAGTTTATTGGCGTTTTAGTTCTAATTGTTGCTATAGCCTTAATTTATATTAATTTCCTTTTCCTTCTTCTGGAAATATATCATGATCATGTTGTGATTTCTCACCGATGATCTTATCTTATTAATGGCTGATCAAATAATGTAATATCTAATAAAACATTGCTGTACTTTTTATTCACTGAGTACTGACTTTAAAGGTTTTTTGTGATATGGCTTACAGTAATTTTTTTAAACTTAAAAAACTTAAACCTAAACACTGTTAATGATGCACGGCATTGTAGTAATAATTTTTCAGGGTATTATTGGTCTTTCGGTTACAGAATAAACGGCATCAGTCTCTTATTTTACTTTTATTTAAGCATTTTTATTCTACCAGTCTTGATCTACCTCTATTTTTCATGTTATATGTTTGTGTCTGCACCAGTTTCATTATATATTTAATAAATCATGTCTTGAATATTTCAACAGTTTTGCAGTTCAATAATCTGCGATGCATGATTTATTTTCACATTGAATAGGTTTGTTTGGCGTTGACATGCAATACTCATTTTATCTGTGTAGATCTTAAAAAGCTTACATTTTAAGCTCAATTAAATTATTTTAAATGAAATTGCATTTTAGAACTTATCTCATTTACCATGCAATTTAACTTTTCAGCGTTAACATCCTGATAAACATCTTTTTTTTGTAATATTGGATTAAGATTAGCAATGACACAAGGGTGAGTTAATAGCAAGAACATTTCAATAGCCACTTACGGAGGGTTCACTTTCTACATAATTTTTGGCCAGTCATTTTTAAATGTTAATATTGAACGTCAGGCCTGGTCGCCCATAACAACCTTCAAAAAAAGGGAGTGTAGATATTATGTTAAACCCCCAAAATGCATCTTTTAACGTTTTTAAATAGCTCATATACAAAACCAAATCAAGATATTCAAAATCAGCCTCATCTCCCGGGAGCAAGAATATATGGAAAATCGATTCACAATAAGCATATAATAGAGTTGTTTGCACAATTCCTGTTGAGATCTGTTGTCTTCATTACTAAAACATGAAAAGAAAAAAACCTGCCATGGATTTTTTCTCAGGATGAGACAAGAAAAGTCCGATCAAGGATTATTTTAAGAAAATTGGTTGTCTGGAAATGACATGACACTTAAGAGAAGTTGTCGGATTTAGCCTTGTTTTGTTTAGCCATCTCAAGAAATGTCAAAATGCTGAATTTTGAGGCAAAATTTGACCTTAGTACTGTATCAGATCACTATTGACCACAATTTTTTTCTAATAGTGATATGATTCAATTTACCAAACAGCTTTATCATTAAGTTACTCAAAATGTTGTTTTAAAAGCCCTACCGGGCAGTAATATGGTGTCCTACATATTGATACTGCGGTACTTTACCTTGGTACTGACTGAATAAATTGTAAAGCCGTGGTATATTTTAAAATGTTTTGTGTATTGTGTAATGTTTTGAAACCTTTTGAATCGCGAACCGAATCTGACCGTTATTCTGTTCGAACAGAACAGGTTCAAACGAACATGCTAGTTCTGTTTAAACAGTCGCTAAAATACTCTACACACGACACGCTTTCTGAAAACGTGTCATTATATCTGTCGTCGAACAATAATAATTCAATAACATTTTTATTTACGTTTTTTTTACTGACAGTGGCAGCAGGGGCACATGTCCCGCCCCCCGAGCTAAAACGTGCAACATGATTGGTTAAGAAATACGCCCAACGACCGAAACGAACGTTCTGATTGGCTTTTGGGTAAAGCTAAAGTTAGACCCCTCCGGACAGCGTGCCTTCACTTTCAATCGTGCGGTACTAAACTCACTGAAGAAAGTTGGTTTAAAAGCCACGTTGGCCTTGTTTACTTATTTTAAGTGGAAACACGTCTCTGCTAAATGTGGTCGTAGCTGTAAAACGACAAGCAAGCAAACGGAATTTAGCTTTAACGTTACCAAACAAGATACAGGAAGGATTGAGCTGCACTGTCAGTGTTATTAAATGAAAGACCGTGCTGTAAGTAAGAACAGTGCTAACGATTTGGTTATATTGTACGATACACATTCAATTTGAGATTTTAGAAAGAGAAAGAGTGGCTTTTCCCCCCCAGGCTGAAACATGAAACTAAAAGGGAAACCAAAATGGATCCTCACACTGATTATTGTATTTCACATCACATTTAAGGTTGAAGGTAATGTATAATTTAAATGTAAATAAAATACCTGATCTCCTTTTACATGATCCCTTATTAATCATCGTCATATTTGTAGTCTAACTAAAAGTAAATGTGTCCACTTTCCAAGTTAGCAGATCATTCACTTTTAATTCAGTACATGTTTTCTGATATTTTCATCTTTCCTTTTCAGCTTCTCGTGATGATGATGATGAAGTGAGGATCCTGGTGGTGGGGGTCAGAGGTCAGTCTAGGTTCATCGCTGCAGATCTTCTGTCAGGAAGGAGAGACGGAGGACAGGAGGACGGAGAGATTGTAAAGACTCCAGTAATTACAGACGAGGCTGGAAGAACGATGCTGGTCACCGGACCGAACCTCTGTGAGGAGGACGCAGAGAGACAGACCTTCACAACAGCGCTGTTCCACTCATCTCCTGGACCTCACGCCGTTTTAATGGTCCTGAATCTGGAAGATCAACAATCAGGACAGTGTGATGTTAAGAAACGAGCCCAGGAGATGCTGGGAGCAGAAGTCCTGCAGTACTGCATTGTTCTTCTGATCCAAAACCACCAGGAACCTTTCACGGGAGCGTCCAGAGGGATCGCTGGAGAAATTATCAACGCTTGTGGAGGAAGATTTCACATCATAAGAGACTCTGAACCCAAACCTGCTCAAGGAGCGGCTCTTATAGCTGAAATAGAGAAGTTAGTTTGGCTCAATGGTGGCAAATTTTACACGGCACTCAACCAAGCTCAACTTTTAGAGGCAGAAAGGCTAACGCTTTTACAAAGGCTAAAAGAAATAGATGGCAAATTTGGAGAAAGTCAGTTCTCATCTGCAATGCACGACACTTTAGGACTGGTCGGATGGAGTCTGCTTGTTTCGCTGGTTGCTGTTGTTCTGGCTACTGAAGAGAAGAGCACAATGTTAATTTTTGAGGTAACTTTAGCCGGACTCGTGACATTTATGGCATCTTTAAGAAGTGCTTTGAGTCCGCACGTTGCTTTTGCACTCAATCTGGCTCTGTGCTCCACAGTTGCGGCTGCCTTTATGAAACACTTGCCAATACGCAAGTCAAACATCGGAGGAAATATCGGAAGAGAGTTTTTATTTCCAGTAGGTTTAGGAGTGACTCTTGGGTCAATCGCCAGCGTCAGGACTTTGTCTGACGTTTTTGTAGCGCTCTGTGCTGCTTTCGGAGTCGCAAACGGCGCTTTTGCATTCTTATATTTGTCGTTTGAGTTAACGGAACTGAATAACCGAGAAATCGTCCTGTTATTTCTGTTTTATGCAGTGGGCGCTGAACTCGCGTTGCTGTGTGCCATTGTGCTCAATGCACTGTTTGGAGTGACGCTCACAATAATTTTGATCGTGATCGCGATCGCAGTTGCACCTAACTATTTAAATCCCCACATCCAGAACCTTATCATTGATCAATTTCTTCCTATAGTGTTTTTCTCATGTGTTTGTGTTTGTGTTGGTTCGGTTGTTCTGACTATAGAGACGCTGTTGGGTTTTCTTAAGGTGTGTATCGAATACCTGCTCGGATCGTACTTGTTTTATCCAGCATTATTGATTGGTTCTTTAATGCTGATTGGATCTTCTGTGACTTTTTAAAGAAGAAAAGAGCTGTGGACTTGCACGAACTACAGTTTCCTGAAAGCCATATTTAATCCTCTTGTGAATGTTTTGCGTCTGACAATCAATGATGTCACGTGATCACGTTTACAGCTCGTATCACGCTGCTACGAATCTCTGCACCCGCGAGCGATCGCTTCACGCACGTTTAAGTGGACGAGTATTAGTTATTACGGATGCCATTGCATTCTTTGGGTTTACTGTTGTTTTCATAATGTGAACATGATGTTGCACTTTTGCCGGATGTGTTATTTTGATTATGTGCAAACTTTTGGTTTGTCCGTGACGTGCCAAATAAAATAATAACACCAATGTTTTTGAGATATTTGAGTATAGCCTCTTAAAATTCATTAAAGTTATTTCATGCATGCTTAAAACAATTCAACAATTCGCTAGAGGCAAAAAAAAGGCCTATATATTATATTTAATATTTCACTTTATTTCATGAATGTACATTATATTGAAACTGAAATATCGCATAATGAAAATCAACCATTGCGATTAAGAGAGTACGTTATAATAATCTGATATTCCAATACTACAATTGAACCATTTCACATTTTTACTGTATTTTTGAGTGTTTAAATGAGCAGGAGAGATATTTTACAAATCTTAAAGAAATCAAACTTGTAAATGGTAATGTAATGGTGTAAACGACATTTCTGCTTTCCTATACAATGCCATTTTTTCCCGAAGTGGTGTTGCGTTGATGTTAAAGTTATTATTGATCGTTTGCGGTATAAAGAAAACCTTCTTAAACCAGCCCAAAGTGTTTAGCCGGTCTCCCAGTCTGGCTGATCTGATTAAGTCAGTCTGTTTTGAGGTTTGGAGCGCTTCGGACGGCCTGTTAAACCAATTTAAGACCAGCACAGACTTCATTAAATCGTTTTTTCTCAAGAGTCCAATCAAGCTTGTCCAAGAAGGACGTTGGAAACTGTTGCGCACTCATCTTTCATGAACCTTTAGCTCCGTACACGTGCTTGTGTTTCGACGGATCCCCCGAGCTAAACGCTGAATTAAAGCTGTGATTTACGGAGGACACGTTGCCCCTGAAGATTCACGGCTTGTACATAACCCTCCGGAGAGCCGCGTAAAACAAGACTATTGGGGTTTTCAAGGCCTCCGCTGTGGTCTCACACACACGGGTCACTTCCTGTAGCGACACTGAGGTCGGGGGTTGGCTTCGAAGGAAAGCAAAAGCCGTCAAACGACGACGGATTATCGAGGAAGCAGATACAGTGGAAAAGTCAATGTTCAGAGGTGAACTGCAAAGCGCCGGTGAGCAAGAGACGATTCCTTCCTCGGTCTCCGGTGCTTCAGGCGTTTTTAATTACTGGAGATTCAAGATATTGGAAACTTGCATAATGACTCATTTAGATATTAAAGCAACAGTCAGGTCTCAGAGCAGCAAAACAAATACGTTACAAAGTTACGTGAATTAAAAAAGCGAAGTTTCATTGTTATTAATACTAATATAATGGATTTTATATGCTTTATTAAAGTAAACTTTTTTTTTGGACATGTAAGATGGTAATAGTCATTTTTGAACCTTGCAATATAAAATATTAAAGTAACATGATATTACTGTACCATCCCAGCTAGCAAAATGTGCGATAATAGCTTTTTCTTGAAGTTCCCTTACACATTATTTCTGAATTTTAACAACATTGTTTTGCGAAAATAAAAGTGAGAAAATCATTCAAAATGTCAAAAGCATATTTAAGAGAACATTTTGGTTTATAACTTGGAGAGAACCTCGCCAGAATGTTTCACTAACGTTCTCATTAAAGTTATGGAACCGTTATTTTCGGAATGTTCTATATTTCACATTTTTTCGATTTTTTTAAAAATATATTTATATTAATGTAACATTTTAAAAATATTGGGTTCACGTGAACTAAATTATTTAAAAAACGTCCAACGAATGATGTATGAATAAAGTTTTGCTAATATTTTGAGAACATTAGTAAAAGACTAATAACTGAACGAACGTTCTATTAACGTTACAGGATGAACTTTGAGAGAATCTTTCCAGAACGTTGGAATGAAAAGAGCGTTGCTTTGTGTCCTTATGTGACTCCATTCTCAATCGTTTCACATCTCTGCGGCTTCAGCTTCTTGGAAACGTCACAGCAGCTTCTGCTCTGTAGTGATCCGCAGGTGTCTGCTCTTCCAGCGTTACTCGGCTCGCCCGCACTAAGCACTAAACCAGCCTGAGCGCTAAACACCAGCTGTCATAACAGACGAACGCTGCTAATGGGCGCTAGATGCGCGAGTGTCGAGATCGTCTTCCTCCATCATTTCATCTCATTGGATTCACGCTGACAGAAATGACTATTCGCTCGAATCTGTGGGCGTTCATTTTAAATTCACCTCAAAGCAGACTGGCGCTGAAGTTTTGTTTTTAGCCCCTGCTGGTCACCACCGCGTCGATTGTTTGAAAGCTAATATTGACGGTGATTTAAAAGTAGCCATGCATTCTGGGGAAAAACGGTAATAATGTTTATCGCACTAACGCCTAGCAAACAAAGTTGAAAAAATGAGGCCGAACGCCTTTCAACTACAACATTTTTCACTATTTGAGCAAAGAATGCGCTTATGAAGACTCTGTCAAGGTCTTTGAACAGCAGACGTGTCCCTTTCCTTACGTATCTGGGTTTTGTTGAAATGAGCCGCTCGTTTTGGAGAAGAAATTATTCCAGTTTCAGAGCCAGAAGCTTCATGATTATCAAAACAGAAACACAGGAGGATCACAGCTAGAAGCCTCTCACTGACAGATTCCAACGTTACGAATAAATCAAATAAACATGAGGATTAGCTTATTTCTATGAAGACAAATGCGTCTAGAAGTGTTGTGAGACGTTTAGTGGGTTTAAATGGAGATCAAAAGCTTTCCGAATTTGGTGGATATTGGGTAAAAAACTAAATTAATGCAAATTTTTTTGTTAAATATGCAAACAAGACACCCTAACCCTAATGTTATTTCAGAAACATGAATCTAAATCTTTAAAGTGCCCCTATTATTTTTGAAAATGATCTGAAAGTTCATGGAAATGACTCTGAATCACTGAAATGAGTCGTTTTTAAATCGAGTCGTCTAAGCCGTTTCGTGCTGACGTCAAAATAAATATCCGTATACTTTTCGCGTTGGTCTGAATTAAGATGTAAAATCTTTCTTTGCAACTAGGGGCTGCTTTTGGAAAGAAAATATTAGAGTCACGCAAAGGAGGGCTTTGGAAAAATGAATTGTTGAGCGAATCGTTTGGGAGTCGTTAAGCAAATAAATCAGGGTGCGAACTACGGGGGGAGCTGGAAAGAGTTCGGCTCCCTGGTAAGACGTTTATGAAATTTTGGGGGGTCTCAAAAATATCATCCATTCATGCATGACGACGAATCTAAACTTGTCTTGAGTATCGTGGTGTGGAGCGGTACGTGTCAGTCGTAGCCATAGAGTAAACGTTAACTCAAAGATTGGTTGGAAACAGGAGCATTGGAGGCCGTTGATCCATGCTCTAAAGCAAGTCCTCGTTTGGCGCCGTGAACCCAGACTGGTCGCCGTTTGGCTTTTTTAAAACGACTTTCAAGACGGATACAATTGTAGTTATATCCACCATGTAATATTTTTGCAGCGAGTATCCTAATCTAGATCGAGCGCCGCCTCTGGTGTGAACACACTGGACCTGAATGAATCTGTGTTTTTTTTCCTATCAATTTGTGCCGATAAAAGTATAATCCTGTAGTGATTTATCCTATAGAGCGCTAAGTAGTGCACATAGCTGTTAAATGTCTTTGTAAGTCGTAAGTAACGCGAGAGCCGGTGTAGTTCGAATTAAATGCATATTACAGGCAAAGAAAGTATTTTTGATCTTGCACGTGTCAATTTGTTGTTGGGAACCCACCAAAAAACGAATATAAACTTCTCGTTGCCTTTCGATAGGTAATTCTTGATTATTAAAGTTGGTGCAAATTCATTTCGAGGACAAATCCTTTACTCTGTGATGTGCTTCTGCCTTTCTTTGAAGTGCTAATTCAGGCAAAGAGGGAGTTGCGTAACGCCTCCGACGTTTGCGGATGGGAGGGGGTTCGGCATTCCTCCGGTGAGGAACTCATCTAAACAACGCAGACGGGAAGCTGTGGAAACACCATCGGGACGGCGCGAAGAAGGCCACACAGTCACCGCCGCAGCTGGAAAAGTGTTAAGCATCTAAGCACGTTTACATATCTGTCCGTCTTCGTTCCGGGGAACAATAATATTCCATGAGCTTACTCTCAACATTAGCCTCCATCTGGAAGCCATCTTTCTCCGCGGCGCTGAGCTTCGCATTCAGATGGAGCTGCTTGTTAATATAAGATTTTATTGGCGTCCCCAAGCAGCTCCTGTGTGTTTACTTTGGGTTTCCCAGCGCATGTAAATGCTACTAGCCATTACTTACACGTTCCTGTTGTTTCCCAGTGCTTAAAATGCGTTTTACGCAAACATTCATTCGCGTCGCAAAAATCAGAGCGAGGCGGGCGTTTATTTGCGAAACTGAACCGCGGGGATCTCGAGAGCCTTTGACTCTCAGCAGCAGATGATCGTTGATTTATTTGACCTCTTGACAAGTTTTTTCCCAACAGATTTCCTGTTCCCAGTCTGTTCTGCAGTGTTTTGTGTTTATTTTGGGTTCAGGTTTCAGCCTCAGCGGGAAAAGCGTCGCTCCTCGCAGCGATTCAAACGCGAGCCAGTTTTCGGCATAATAGAGTACAATTTCCTAATAAATAAAGTTTAATGAATTTGGTTTGACCTGATGCTTGGAAATCTGAAAACAGGAGTCAAAATGTTGCTCTTTATCACTAGCATCCACATTGTTAGCATGTTTTTTTTAGCATGTTGCTAACCTGATTTAGCACAGCATGTTTACCATGTGCTAGCATGTTGCTAGATCTAGCACACTGCTAACACGTTTTAACATAAATCCAACGCAATTTAACGCACGTGTTGTTTGATATTATTTAACGCATTTCAGTTGTTTTAGCATGCTGCCTGCATCATTTAGCACATTTTTAAAGGGTGGTTGAAAAATGAAAACGATCTGATTGCTCACCCTCGAGCCATCCTAGGTCTATGTGATATTTATTTTGACAAATACAATTTTTTCTTATATAATCGTTATATATATGCTTTCCCAGACAGCGCAGGTACATCTGCAAGATGTCTGTTGCAGATCATTTTTTCAGATGTCAGTTTTACATGCATTCTAAATCATAAACATCTTAAAGACATCTAAAAGACGTCTGTTTGACATCTAAAACGAGCAAACACCCTAAAAATACATCTCCAAGATGTACGTGTGCTATCTAGGAGATGCCCTGCATCGTCGGCTGGAACGCCGCTCTCATGACAGTTAGTTAAAGAGAGAGATTGCGTTTCATAAAGTTTTGAATATGGATCATTTTCTTGCACAAACACATTCATTCACTTTGGAAGTGCCCTGTGGAGCAGTTTATAATTGATAGATGCACTTTTTCAGGCTTCGAAACTACTACTTACTACTTTTACAAGCCATTTATAGCACCATTTAGCCTAACATACTGATAACGTGCAGCATGATTTAGCACATTGCTAGTATAAATTAAAATATCCTACGAATAGTTTGCTAGCGCTAGAGATAGACAGCATTAATAAATATTGTCCAAAGGTTTTGAGTCCCTCAGTTAGAAAAGATGGTGATTTTATAATTGCGGATACATTTGGTGTCAAAAATAGAAAGATTTGTTTTTCAAAATGATTATATTTTAATTTATTATTATTCTTTACTAATCGTTATGAATTACAAGATGTTACAGTCTATAATAATATAATTATTTAAAAGTGTCTTAAATAGCTGAAAATAATTAATATATATATAATTAATAATTATTAATATTAATTATAATATTAATATATTTTTGCCCAAATTAGTCAGTGTATTTCTTCCATCATGTATCCGTGTGCAATCAAAATATTTAATAGTACTTTTATTTTGGCATTTATTTAACTTTTTTTTGGTATTTTTCTTTCTTAGAAAAGCATCCCTAAATCTTGATTCAACTCTGTTACCATACTATATTTTGCCCTCAAATTGGTAAAAGTGATCTCTCAGAATTGCGTAAGTTACAGGAAATCGAGTCACGTTCACTCACTGATAAAGCACTGAAAAGTATCAAAAAATATCTGCATCCAAAAACCGCTTTGCACCAAGAATGATTTTGTAGAACGTCAACTCCGTTACCACGATCTCGAAAGGAAAACAGTATTTCTTAACGATATTGTTATTTAAAGGTCTTTTAATCATGTTCGGTGGCGTATGTGTTTTCCGAAATGTGTTTTTGCAAAAAAATTTAATAAAACTCAATTCTGTTACAAGCGTTGTTACTCTATGGTAACAGAGTATGACGGTTAACAGAACTGTCAGACACCAAATATACCAGCGCTTATAGATACACACACACACACACATATATATATATATATATATATATATAATTAATTAGTAATAATAATCTAATAATAATCTCAGGTTTTTAGAACATCATACAGGAGTGGATAACCCTGTTTAATATATCATTGCTCTCTGATTTCTTTCAAATGTTCACACACATCACTGAAGCCTAAACTCTCATGTAGCTTTATATGGCGGCTTAATTCATCCGATCTCTCCCCTCAAATTCTTTCCTGAGCCCGGCACAAATCAAAGCTCCTCTCGGTCGTTCCTCCGAACGACATGGGTTGTAATTCTGTTTAATGGTTCAGAGCACTTTCATCAGCTCCCGTAGCTGTGGGAGCTGAGCCTCTCAAACTACTGATAACTTTTGTTTAAAGAAATAAAGTTACGGCTAATTGCCGGCACAAATGTTTTTACGACAGTTTAACGTGTTACAGCGAGGTTACAGTAAGGTGCTGTAAAAACAGCTGTGACCAAAAGGAGAATGAGGAACTGGTCGAAAATAAATCCAGCTAATAAATGAAATATTTAATTTATTTAAATATTTAAATAATAAATATTCTTATTATTATTATTATAGATAAATGTGAACATTTAATCATTTAATTCCTTTTACAAATATTGCAGTACCATCTGAATCTAATGTTATCGCATATAAAATTATAATTAAAATATTTTATAATATTTTGTAATATATTATAATATTTTTATAAATATTTTGCGACCGATGAATAACTTTTGTGTGCTTAACATAGAGCATTATTAAAGAAGATTCTATTAATGTTGCAAAAATAAAATCTTTTGTTTAGAGAACCTTACCTGAACGTTTTTGAGAACGCTTTGCGTTAACTAGGGTTTTTATTTAGTTATATTTTTCTTAAGAACAGCTATACCAAAGCACGTGTAAATGTAAATATTGAATAAAAAATAAAAACCCCGAGCTTGAACTGGAAGAATGCTTGTTCGCGACTTCACAAGAATGTTAGTAAAATGAACAGGAAGGTTGTTTCAGAAGCAGAGCAAGTTGCAATTAGATGAAATTATATAAAACCTTTTTTTTTTTCAGAATCACACGCAATGATGAAATAATAAACAGAGGAAATGTGCCTTAAGGGGTTTAGGTTTAAGCTCACAGCAACATAAAACAGTATTAGAAATGGTATAATATAAAATTATGAATATAGTAAATGAGATTCAGGTTTCATTATCGTGACTGACAGGCAGAACTTTCATGTGAACGCGTTTTCTGTTGTATTTCACTATCTGAGGCCAAACAGAAGCTCCTCTGACTGAGTCTGGAGCGGATCAACCCTGCGGGCCCCGCGAGACGCCAAACTAGGCCGGCGGCGGCGCCTGATCAACCAGACGAACGTCTAACTTCAATGCAGCAGCGAGATCACGCGCGCTTCGGGTTTGCTATTTCGGGGGGGAAACCACGACTGCTCCGAAGGCTCACGAAAAGAAACCTTTTTTTTTTTTCATCGCTGCATTTCATTGCGATCAAAGACGAAAACGATTCTGGAATTTGTTTGCATTCCAGCTAATTATAGTTCTTTATTTGTATTGTTTTCATTTCAGGGCCGAAGCACCACCTTGTTCCTGACGGGCCTCGCGAGGCTGTGCTGGGTTTGCAAGGCGCTAGGTTTGTTTCCTGGTAAACTGACATGGTGTTGGACACTGAATCTGTCCGTGAGGGACGTTCGTCTCTGAGGAGGTTTGATCCAGATGCTTCTTTGAAGTTGAATGGCTCTGTGGGACACTGTCAGTTCCCAGTCAGTTTTACAAGTCTTTGCCTTTTTCCATCTGTTGAGCACATTTTCGTCCATTTGCGTGTCCTCTTTTATGTTCCTTTCCTCGTGGAAATGGCGAAAATGTCTCCCAGGAGTTTCCCGTCCCTGCCAGGTCATGTTAAAAGATCATTTGTAAATATAAACACTATCGTGGTGTTTATCCAGTGGTGACGCGGGTCTGAATTCTAGCCGTTATCATGTCCTGGTCCTAACAAGGCCGTTCAATTTAATTGGCTGCAGATACGTACCCAGAATGCATTTCTGCACGCTTACATTGCAATGACATCAGATCGTTGTTTTCGGTTATTATCTGATGTCAAGCCTCACTACTAACTATTGATCTTAAGGTAAAAAAATCATCTTATTTTGTAGTCTTACAGTCTTAATTGATAAGATCAGCCGGGGAAAAAACGAACGACAATGATCAAGAACACAATAGAAAACACAAGGGGGATGAATTTGGAGGAAACAAGGAGAATAAAGAGAAAGACACAACAGCTTAGCAACAGCATAGCAACCCTAAAGACACTCAGAATGGCATAGCAACACATTAAAAACCAGAACAGCACAACACCGTAAACACTCTGAACAGCATAGCAATGTACTAAAAACACTTTTTTAGATATTTATTTAATTTTGATTGCATCATTTTTAATACTTGTTGCACCATACATTGATCCAAAAAGCTTTTGTTGCGTGCTGTGTATATTTATTACGTTTAAACATATTTACATATTAATATTCTTGCATTTGATATTTTATATGCATCTATTTCATACATAAACATAACATATTCTTCTTAAATATGTTAATGCATTTATTTTTATTTATATATATGCATAATATATGCGTGTATACTGTAAACAACTTATTTTAGATGTTCATGTTTTTAATCGTATTGGAATATGTTCTTAATAAGTCACATTTATCAAAGTATATATAGCGTATAGATGTGTGTTAGGTTAGCTACCGAGTTCACTGGGTTCAGGCGCTTTTGCATCACGTCTTCAAAAGTTTGTTCTCGGAGATCTGAGAGGGAAGCCCTTCATAAGCAATCGAATCAGGCGAACGAGCTAACGCACAAATCCTCGAAACGTCTTCGAGAAGGCCGCATAATATCGCAGACATCCCTCTGCCGATGCTTTTGAGACACAAAGAGGGCCAAACAGGCGGCTGGGGTTTCTGAAGAACGGGAAACTATTACCCGCCGGATTATCTGGCTCTCGACGGCCTGCTCCTGACTCAGCGGTCGTGCGCATTGCCTGCCGGGGCTGATTTGATTTAGCCCTCGTTTATCACAGCCTGCCTCATAAAGCAATCGGTGCAAGCCGGTGATGAAGTCCACCTTGAGGCGAAGTTGGGGAAAACTCGGTTACGCTTACGCTCGAAGAAACGCGCTCACGTAATTCCCAGAGTGTAATATATTCGGTACCTTGACAAACAAACCTAGACTGGCTGCTGAAAAACGACCCTGCGCTACACTTCCCAGAGACCGCGAGCAGACGTATAGGAAGTGTATGATTAATGAGTCGGCATGCTGCACATTTCATTCAGATGTAAAGTCTGTCGTGGACTTCAATGCGGAGCAACCGTGGCCTGTTTTACTCAACAGCCCCAGCGGCTACGTAACATGCACTTTAATCATTTCGATCAGAAATGTGTCGAAGTCATGTTTGTGAGAGTGCAAGTGATTGTGTTTAACATGAAACGGTCTTTGAAATAACTTCCCTGCTGAAAAAGCAATGGAAAACATCCCATAATGGGATTAATGCTTTCCACTCAAAATACCATTACAAACCATCAGCTACAGCTTAGCTTCCTGTAGCAAGGCCGTAACCGTGTCTTGAACATTGAACATTTATACATTTATATATATATATATATATATATAGAGAGAGAGAGAGAGAGAGAGAGAGAGAGAGAGATTTATAGGGGTGTGCAATATTGACCAAAAAAATTCAGTAAATTCTCAGTATTTTCTGGGATTTTATCGAGCTGTTGTTAACATGATGCTAACGCAAGTAACGTGGTGTTAACATAACAGGAGTAGCATGTTGTCAGGAATTCAGGTGGGCCTAAATCGTGAACTGAAGAGGTTAAAGGCCTAAATAGACCAATCACAACAGCTTATGCAAATGAATGCCAAACAGAAGGCCAATCATAGTTCTGTATGCAAATGTGAATGCAAATTAATCATGAGGGTCCATCTGAAAGCTGAATAAATAATTGTTAGGATAGGGTAACATTCGGCTGAGATACAGTTATCTGGAAATCAAAATAATAATAATAATAATAATAATCTAAACATTAAGAAAACTGCCTTTAAAGTTGTCCAAATTAATTTCTTAGCAATGCATATTACTAATCAGAAATTGAGTTTTGACATATTTACAGTAGGAAATCCACAAATTATCTTCATGGAAAATGATCTTTACTTATTATCTATATTATGCTTATTATAATGATTTTTGGCGTATAAGAACATTTCGACCCATACAGTGTATTGCTATGTAACAATGGCGTCATCAGCACTGTATTTTGATAACAATTTTAAACAGTCAAAAGGGGATTTTCTCTTAAATAAGTTTTCTTTTTTTTAAATATACTTCTCATGAAATAAAGCCAAACTAATAAATATATAAAATGACCATTATTAGTATTATTACGTACCATACCGTCACGGTTCAAGTCCGTTTGGACGGTTGCCAAGGTGTTGCTATGGTCTCGCTGTGGTCCTGTCAGTCACGCGGTCGCCGATCACTCCTCCGCGGCCGGTCACCAGATCTCTACTCCTCTGCAGATGTTGGCGTACACAACTTTAGCCTGTTGACCTCGATTCTGAGAACTCCGCATGACCGGCAGACGCGGCCGTTAATATTCACTGCACACCTATCGTATCCCAGCATGCCGCAGCCGCTAAGTGCCTCTTTGAGGAGCACTGACCCTACGCCGGATCGAGGGTTCGTGCTTAGCATGGTCATTACCGAGGCCGGCCAACACAAACAGAGAAGGAAAACAAGACGGGAGTGAGCAAACCAGCGTTTATTGTCTGATTTCACGGTTGACCGCGAGAGACACGTGACTTCAGCTTTCCGTCGCTCTCGGTTTATAACTTTTGGCTCACGTCTACATCAACTCTGGCCCTTTAATATCTCTTGTCTTGCTTTCAAGCTTTCATCAGCCTTAAAGACATTAAATCACCTATCAATGCATATTATATCACCATTTAGTCACGCTCACGTCCTTCCAAACCCAAAAGTAATCCATATGAAAACAATCCAAATCCATATGAAACTGCAATCCATACATGTTTTTAAAAAAAGCCGTGTTTACAATTTGGTAAACTGTCTTTTTTTCACATCTGCAGCCTATAAGCGAAGGCATAAATCCTCAAGTGAAGAAGACAGACGTAACTTTTCTAGCTGTAATAATGTTATAAATACACTTAACGAAGTTCCCACCAGTTTCGTTTAATAACCCCAGTGTTTGTTTGCTCACCAGGGAGCGAGCGTTGATTGTGTATTATAATGCATACATGGCATTTTGCAGTAACAGGTGTTTCTGTGGACACTTCAGACTCAATCTCATCTGTTTTGGCGCTGCGGTGATGGATAGACCGGTCTGAGACGCCCAGCGTAATTTTCCTTCCCTGCAAAACAGCATCAGCATGTAAAGCGTGATGTCTTCTCCTCCATAATAAATCACAGACCCCCTCGCCTCCATAAATCACGGCTAGAGCTGCGGGCTACGCTTATTTCATTCTGCACCTTATCATATAATGTCGTTCTGTTTTAGTTCGATGCATAAATCAGTCTGATGTAAACCCGTGTGAACTTTAGCGTTACTTATCCGCAGTGCTTTTCAGGGGCATTTACATAAGTTTTGAGGTTTTCAGAATTATTTTCCCCATTAAATTACGACGCGAAATGCAAAATGATAAATATTTAATTATGCATTTCATACATTACCCTCAAAAAAAAAATATATATATATTTTTTAAAAAAGTGCTAACCATTTTAATCAATAAAAATGTACATAATATTGGCCGGCTTGTTTTTTGATTGAATTACGGAGAAGCCGGTTACAGCAGGACGTCAACAGGAACGTCAAAATGGATTATTTCATTATTGGAAGAAATAACGCTTGGGTAAAATCAACCGGCAGCCAATATTATTAAATATTAGTATTTAATTACAGATATAAAACAGATTATGAGAGACATTTTAAAAACGCCCCCTCAAATCCTTCACAGCTCATAAAGCAATATTACATTCCAAAAGAACATAAAATGTACCGTTTCCCGTCTCATTTGAGTCTTGCCATTTTATACTTTGGACAGTGACTCGATGGCACGCCATGTACTAGATACCAGCCGCGAGAGAGATGTAATAAAGTTATAAAAGCACATTAGTCTGACTGATCCACCTAATAAAGTTCGGAGAGGTTCGTTAGGACAGGCCGTATCGATTCAGGAGGGTAAAACACAGAAAGCAGCTACCGGTCAACAGTGCCTCGATTGAACCCTGAATGTATATCGGTGGTTAAAGGTACATCCTTCCACGCATTCTTAAATTCAGAGCGAATGCTGTCAAACACAATGCCTGGAAAAGGATATTTTAGGCCTCGCGTCCTGTTCATCCGGCGTCATCGTGACCTTTAATCCAATACTGAAACGGCGGCCTTCAAGAATTTCATTGGAATCCGATTTGCTGTGAATCGCATCGGCAAATAAACCCGAATCAGTCACGTCCGCGCAACAATTCACCCAGCAGGACGACTTTGTTAAACGTTCACATGCGAAAAGGATTTTTAACAAGCACGGTCATATAAACAGGAAAGCTCTTAAAGGAAATGCTGTCCTATATGCTTTATCACATGTAGCGCTCACTTCCCTTTAGGATTTGTCTGTGAAATGCGTGCACCACAATCCTACAGCTTGCGTAACTCTTTAAACGTTAAAACAAACCAAGAACGAGCGCTTAAACATAAAGCTCACCAAACGTTGCCAAGAAACGCAAACTCCAAAACATTTCTCTAGTTATAGGGTATCAACCTACTGAGAAATTCCTCAAGCGCCCCTGCTGAACTCGTCATGCCCTCAAACCCTTCCCTCGTCGTTGAAAATATTCCCAGGAAAACCTCTTCGCACCTCGTAAACTCTTTTACGATGCATTGAGCACCTCATATTCACTTTTGAGACAGGTCTGCTACACGGTCTTCCAATAAACCTACAAATGGTTTGTCAATAATACGAGAACATTCATAAGCATCCAAAAAATGTATGCACTTCACCTTTAATCTCACCTTTTATTGCGAGATAATGTCGTTCGGTTTCATAATTCAAAGTCTGCTCTCGTACGTATCAGAAATGGCACCACGAATCAAATCAGACTGCGCCGAGGACATCTGAATCACTACACAATCAAATAAAATGCTGTGCAGCTGTTATTATTTCATCAGCTTGTAATTCGAAGGCGGTTTTGATGATCTTGATAGGCTCATATGTACATTTGCATATCCTTAGGATGCAAACTTGCTAACAACATTTTTCTTTAGTGCAACTTAAAGAAGAAAAGGATGCTTAATTATGCTTCATACTTTGTTTTCGCATTATTTATCTTTCCTCCAGCGCCTTCTGATTGATGCTTGCCGAGCTTATTACTTCAATTATGTCGTCTGGAGCTGAGCAGTTTCCCCGTGATGCAATGCATCAGGCACTCTGGTCATTATTTCTGCCATTTCCAAGACGTCTAATGACACTGATAACATTCTTATCATCAAACCGGCCAAACGAAAGCAGATTATGTCACCGACGATCGCGTTTCCATTGGGCGTTACTAAGCTGTCGCTCTTTCTCCCTCCATTTTCAGCATTTCAGCTTGATTTTGTCCCTCAGATCAGACGAGGCCATTATCCAGCCCATCTCATAACTAAAAGCTCACCAACTCATTACCAAGACATCACGACATCGTTCGCAGTCGTGAAGATTGATTACAATGTAATTCATCTTGGCAGCCAGCGATCATATTATCTCGAAAAAGCAGACCAATGTGTGCTGAGTAGGTCTGACCGATATTAGAGCAGGCAAGACACTTAAAGGCTCATGTTTCTAGCCTTTCATCAGTACTAGACCACAGATAGACCTACTCTTTTTCGTCGTGAATATAAACCGTCTTTACCTGCAGGACAGAGTTCATGATATGAAATAAACTGATAGAAATGGTAAAGTTTAGTTTCCTGCATCCACCTCATCCAGAAAATCGTTTACAAAGTATCTGGGTACACTGTGAGACACGGCAGCAGCGATTAAGTGCACGTGAACCGGTCAAATAAACCGCGAAACGTTTCGTGCAAACCCATTCAACCGACTAGACCATCAAAACAAACCGTTCGAGATCCGCCATTGTTACACTCCAAAAAAATGCCGGGTTAAAACAACCTAATTTGGGTTATTTTGGTAGCTCAACGCTGGGTCAAATACGGACAAACCCAGCGTTGGGTTATTTTCATATATTTCATGCATTTAACTAATTATCAAGCATTTTAGAAAGTGTATTAAACGGTTCCCTGACGTCTTTTTTAAGCTAAAATCTGAGCCGGCGATGGGCTGCTGTTCCCCGGGGAAACTGAGGACTGGTGTATAGTTTTTAATGGTCAGTGGGATTAACCCAACAGCTGGGTTACACAAAAACTACCCAATAGTAGAAAAACAACCCAACACAGTGACCCAACAGACATAGACCAACAGTTTAACACAGAGTAAATAGACGAATTTAAACACATGACAGAACTGCATGAAATATTATCAGAGAAAATGTTCATTGTGTTGTTATATGTATGTCATTTCTAGCACTCGTCAATAAAATATCTTATTGGGGCACGTTTGTATATGTAAAACACAGCACACTTAAAAGAAATAGTTAACACAGTAACCACTAAATCTTCAGGACATGACCAGTTAATGGGCCTGTTCATCATCGCAAAAGTTCCTTTTTGTGTTTTAAAGATTTGGTTATGGTTAATATAAAAATATAAATGAATAACGCACGTTTTAGGGAAACTTTTACATTTTATTTTGTTTCCCAAGGCACTCTCTCTTTTTTTTATAATTAGCTCACATCGTGGTAGCTCCGGGTAAAAGATATTGCCGAAGTTCATCTTCTGATATTGGATTCCAGCCTCAGATATTCAGCTGGAGGTGATTTCATTCTGGCCACGGCTAGACAAAATGACAGGAATTCTTCTTTCTTTGTGAAACCAGAGCACTATCGCTGACATTTTCTACAAGTCTTTGGCGGAGGCTTTCAAAGTGCTGTTGCTGCGTTCCAGGACACATGCTGTGGGAGCTTGCATGTGGGGCACAGACCTTCAGCGACTGTTTACACCAATCCGTCATTCAATCTAAATGAGGTGAGAGATACACATGCAGGACACGAAGCCTGGAGATAAATAAGAGCGTCTTGGATCTTTCTTAACCTTTCTTCTGAGCCCTGCTCCCTTTACTCCCTGAATGAACTATATCATTATATTACCTTCTTCGCCGATGCGCCATCACATTCTGCTGCTTGAAGCAATGTCGTCGTTTTATCATCTGAAATAATTCTAATCATTCTCAAATCGTATTAATGGAGTGTTCCAATATCGGGAAACCAGTTACACCATCTGAATATGGTTTACGAGCAAAAACCATATCAAAGCCATTCATTTTCGAATTTCTGCATCGCTTGGATTGATTTTAAAAGGCATGTAGAGTGATTTGTGAATGTGCATGTTGAGCATTTCCGAATGCATCACAAAATGATTCACTCATTCGAAAAGCTCCATTTGGATCAAACCTCATGTAATTAATCGTGGAGCATCAAATCGTTTAGCGCAAATCGTTTAGATCACGACTTTGATCGGAGCAGGTTTGTCAATCGTTTGAGTTAGAGCTGAAATTCTGAGCGAGTTTGTGAATCTTCAGAGCGGGTTCACGAATCATCAGTGCTCCAAAAGGCATAGTTAGCTAACTATGTTCGTTCCCAGCAGGCACACGACATATGATATTTGGTTATATTTTGGTCGAAATTCAACGTAAATTCAAAAGTCTAATGTCAATGTTAAATTGATGTCCAATACAGACTTCACCCGACGTTGAATTTCATTGTTTTTAGTTTGTGTAACCAACATCCAACATTAAGTCAACGTCAAATACTGACGTCAACCCAATTTTCATTTCAATAAAAATGCAATGTCTGTTCGACATCATGTTCAACGTCAATCTGACGTTATATAGACGTCTCTATTAGTAATAATGTAACTTGCAACCATAGTTGCTTTTGATAGCCAGTCTATAAGTATGATATGAGACTGATTTAGCTAGCAAGAAACATAGATTAGGTTATTATATTATCTTTGGAATTGTGAAAAAATCCAAAGAAAACATTTTTAAAAAAAGAACGGTCATTTACAAAATTAGATTAGATGAGAAAGAAAAATTAACTAAAAAGTGAATGACAGCTTTATCATAATAGTGAGAAAAATATATCAGATATTTACTTTCAAGTCTGAAATACATCCATAAGCTATTTTTGAAATTTAGATGAACTGATTAATATGTTGTTTGGGATTTAAGGAATGGATTACAGTCAGACATCACTCATGATTAGGCCTAAGCCTTTTTTAGATATCAAAAACAGGCTTTAAGACACTCTATTCTCAGCAAACAGGTTGATTTACTAGCTCTCAACGTACACAGATCGTTTTAAAAAGTTTTGAACCTTATAATTTCCACAACTGCCACACAAATGCTCCTGAACCCATTCGTAGGAATGATGAGCGTGTCACTCTTTGTAGGCTACTGCACCCATTTGGTTCGCTAATGCTAGTCATTAGATTAGCGGGCGGCTAGTTGATTTAGTATTTCAATATATTTGTTTTGTTTTCATGGTGGTTTGTGTGGCCTAGTTTGCCATATGGTGATTTCAGCTATCATCCCTAAGGGTTCCGCAACTGTTTATTTACTAATCGAAAAAAGCCATGAGTCCAGTAAAAGCAAATGAAATGTAAGAGAGGCTGTAGACCATAAGACCGTAAGTCTCTTGGAAATGGGTCCCCCGAAATAATGCAGGCACACATTGCCTGAGGTATGAATTAAATGTACAGCTCCAATCATGTCTTGACAAACTTCCCGCGCATGTCATGGCGCCATCGCATACATAAACATACCAGATTACCCCACGTACATAACAATTCACACGTGATATTAAATAAAAAATAAACCTCACAATGGCAAAAAGTGACCCATAGGCAAGTTTTATTATTATAATTCTATGATAACAGGGAAGCCCAAACCATATCGATATTGTTGAAACGATTTCGGGGCTATTTCATTACAGCTAATCAACCATGGAAACGCTGACAGCCAATCAGCATCCTGTCTTTAAAAAGTGCGAATTTCGCGCGCTTAAAACAAATAGGCTAGAACTTTATCGTCCATTGGCGCGGATGCTAATAGCGCTAAAGCTACTTTTCTTGAAGTAAATAGAAATAATAGAACATAAAACAGGTTCACAGTGGTTAAGCAGTATTTTATTTGTCGAGTAAACATATCATGTCCCACTTCACATCACACAAGCATAAATAACGAGCACAAATCTCGTGTATGAAGCGGATTGAGACTTTGAGATGAGTTTGCTCTCTCCTTTGGCGCCATCTTCTGACAAACAACCGGAAGAACTTCACACGCTTCCTCTACAGACGAAGAAGCACATCTGCACATCATAAAAGTTTTTACACGTCAAGACTTCATTCGCACATCTGCATCTTAAGGAAAGAGTTCACCAAAACATGAAAATTCATCAAATACTTACCGATATGTCCTCCTAAACCAGTATGAATTACTACTTGCCTGTTTACCTCAATATCAGAGCTTCTGTTGAGGTGAAAGTAAAGGCTAACTATCACTTCAAAGCTGTTATTATAGTAAATAAATGTCGTCATATTGGTTCGAAAGACATGGGAGTGAGTAAATAATCCATGAATTAAAAATTTAGGGTGAACTGTCCATCTAAAACCAAAACTGAAAGCCGTGCATCCATCTTCAATAACGTTATTTAATTCCATAAATTCATTAAAAATAGTTTTTAGCCAAACTAGCAGCTATGCTTTGCTCGTCACGTGTTTCTCAGGTTCTTGAGCTCCAGCTCCAGTTGTCTGATTCTCTCGTCTTTTCCTCCGAGTTCATCTTTAAGTTTTCTTATTTCGTCCTGTTGCCTGTAGACCGTCTTCAGGAGCTGCTTGAGACAGAACAGTCTCCTTAATATCTCGCTTTTTTCTTTCTCCTAAACATCAAATAATTACATAGAGAGCAAATGGAGTCTTCTGGATCAGCCCTATATTAAAACAGATCATCAAACTTAAACTCAAAGTGGCTTTTCATAGATTCAAATCAAAAGAAGACAAAACAGGGAAATATTATAGTGTGACATATTGAAATGCTGAATGACTTATAACACTGTCTGAAGCACCGATTTGATCTGAAGACCCCCAAATAGTGACAAAAAACACATTTATTCTCTATTATTAACACATTATTCATCCAGCTATAAGAAACACATTTAAATATCAGTTAGTTTTTACGTAAGAATTGCTTCTTTACTTGTCTAATTAATAATAATACTTAAATAGTGAAAAATGCACAGAACGAACGCTTTAATATCAGATAACATGTGCACAGAAAGGTTTGCCGACTCGGAAAGCAAAGCCAAAAAGTGAATTTTTTACCGTAATTTTTCGATTATTAATATGCATTAAGACCTTCATTTGGACAACTCTGAAGGGGATTTTATTGTTATTTTGATTCTTTTGCACCCATACATTTATTGCACGCTAAGCATACCGCAAATGCATTTTTATATTTATGTACTTAATAAAAATGTCCCGCAGTTGTGCTTTTGTTATATTACTAAACTGGTGAATACAAAACTGTGCAGAGGTATTGCTGAACTATTGCAAAACACTTCAGATTTGCATTAAGGTCTAAAATGATTCAAATGTCATACAATCCTCATCAAAAGTGACATTAAAACACATTTTAGACTTAATATAAGTGCGTTGTGCATGTACATGTAATATGCTTAGTAAAGTTATATATATATATATATATATATATATATATATATATATATATATATATATATATATATATATATATATTATAAAGTTATAATTTTTATATGAAGTTATCTGTCAGTAAATATGTAAAAATATTATTTACTATATATATATATATATATATATATATATATATATATATATATATATATATATATATTTTTTTTTTTTTTTTTAAATAGAAAACATATTGTGAATTGTAATAATATTTTTAAATTTGACCATTTTTATTGCATATTTGGTCAAATAAATGCAGCCTTGTTGAGCCAGAGAGTCTTCTTTCATGAGCACGGAACAAATCTACTACAGTAACACACACACACACACACACACACACACACACACACACACACACACACA
Source organism: Puntigrus tetrazona (assembly GCF_018831695.1). Classification (NCBI taxonomy): domain Eukaryota; kingdom Metazoa; phylum Chordata; class Actinopteri; order Cypriniformes; family Cyprinidae; genus Puntigrus; species Puntigrus tetrazona. Next base: position 1,370,920 of record NC_056723.1, on the reverse strand, counting down.
CACACACCTCTTTGTCTGTGTTTGGCGAAATGTTCTCCAGCAGATCGATGCCCTTTACTGTCCGTCTGTCCCGTTTAGATGCTCTGAGACCCGCTGGATTTGGACGTTTATAAGCTTCTTTAAGAGAAATCAGCAGCGGCCCTGTATCAGCACACACACACACACGCACGCACACACACACACACACACACACACACACACACACACACACAGACGACATTACAGATCCGACGCATCTTCATTTATCCAATCGTTCCTTAAAATGCATGCAGATGAAGACGTCACCTCTATCAATCCCACTGAGCCACTCAGCGGCCGACAGAGCCGGATCCGTGCCCGCCGTCAGCGGGAAGATATCCTCCTGATAGGTCTCCGACTGCAGCGGACACACAAAACACATGACACCGCTGAACACAGCTCCTTCAGGGCAGGTGTGGTGTCAGTCTTGGGGGTTTCGCTCACCCGGCGCGGGACGATCATGGAGATGGGCTCCACCAGACCTTTCAGAGTCACCAGCTTATAAAACCTGAAGATCTCACACTCGCTCACATCCACGCCGCGCTTGGCCATCACTCCTGCACACCAACATCAGATCAGACTCATCCACTTACCTTTTCATTATTTAAATTAAAAATTTTTTTTTATATATTTTAATTTAATTGATTTTAATAGATTTTTTATTTAATTTGATTTTAATTATTTTAATTTACATTTTATTATTTAATTTTATTATTTTATTTTATTCTATGTTTCTCCAATTTATAAAAAAATGTTATAGAATTTTTATTGATTCCATTTCTTATAGGTTTTCTTGAAATGCAATTTTACTTCAAAAATAACTCGATAAAAACTTGAGGAAATGTTTGAATAATTGTGAAACACCTCATCAATGTCGAGTTCATTAATTTGTCCTAATATTTCAGTATGAAATAAACCAATGCAAATATAAAAGTGTAATATAACAGTAATGTTCAATCATTTTCCCATTTTTATTTTCAAAATCGCTTCTATTATTATATTTTTGTATTATATTTTACTTGAATAATAACTTAAAAACTACAGAAAAACACCATATAATGTAATTTTGTCTAATTATATTATATTATATTATACCTCAATTTCTTTTACTTTTTCTTTATTGTATCCATAAGGAGAAATTTGAAAAAATAAATTAAATAAATAATAATAAAAAAAAAAAAAAAAAAATATATATATATATATATATATATATATATATATATATATATATATATATATATATATGTATGTGTGTGTGTGTGTGTGCATTTTATTATGGATATATAAATACGCATGCATATATTTCAGAAAAAAACATTACATTTATATATTGAATATATTTCTCCATATTATAAATTATATGAATATAGTCATATATAATCTACAGTAAATACATACAAATATTTTCATAACATATACTGCATGTGTACGTACTTACATGTACTTACAAATATACACAGAACAAATATTAACCTTTATTTTGCATGCGATCATCACAGTTATTCCTATATATATATAAAATATCTATATATTTTACTTCATGTGCTTCATAATTTAATTTGTTTATAATTTATGTGTTAATATTTACACCACCATTTTAATACTAAACCAGTTCGATTCTGAAATGAAACGCTGTGTGTTGATGTTCTGGAGGCCGTATCTCACCCAGACCCTTCTGCGGAGCGGGCGATCTGAACTCCATCAGGAACCGCAGGAAGGGTTTCTCAGCACTCACCTCATAATACCTGATGTTCCCGTCTCCCTGCGGACGTGACGGCAGGATGAGACACAGTTCTGCACGACTCGGACGTCTTAAAGGAGAGCGGCTCACCTTCCCGGCCAGATAGAGCATGTGTGTGTCGGCGTCGTAGAAAGGGAAGAGGACTCCGGACAGGCCGTCCATCTCCTCCTCCGTGACGGGAGCGGACAGGTCCTCCTGCAGGTTCAGATCGGCTCTGAAGGCATTTCTCCACTTATTCTAGTGGCGCTAATCGGTTTAGACCCTACCTGATCCCACAATGCAATCTGTCTGGTGTTCCACCTGGAGACGCCCGTGGTGAGGACCCGCTTCAGATTACCCAGAAACACCACGCGGTTCACTCGGCTGCTTTTACAGTCTGCTTCCTGCTCAAAAAAATGCACGTCAAATTGGAAATATGCATTTAGTTCAAATGTACAGATATTTTTGCATTCATATAAATTACAATTCAGCGATAACAAACTGAAATGATGCAAAGATAACATTTATTTTCAACAAAATCTACTGAATTATACACATATTAGTTAAAGATAACGTATAGTTAAAATTTAGATGTAAAAGTAAAATACAGAATTTCTAATAAACCAAAGAAATTTCATTTAATGCATAGTTTTATATATATATAAATTATATAATAATAAATATTACATTAGATGCGTGTACATTATATATTAACTGCATTATAAAATAAAACGGTTTATTTTTAAACGCATTAAAATATATTTATTTGTTTATATTTACTATTGCAATTCTGCGACACCAAATTAAAACGACACAAAAATAGAACTTATTTGCAACATAATATATTTAATTCAAGAAACATGCACGCTTAAAATATAAATGCTAAAACATAATGTTTTATTATTTAGAAAGATTATAATTCCATGGCAGCAAATCTAAATAATGACAATTAATAAAAAGAATAAAAAAAGAATAAAATGTAATAACATAATATATTTAATTAAACAATCATTTGTGGTTAAAATATAATCTAAATATAGCATTGCAAGTCATGAATTAAATATAATTTAATTAATATCAAAATGCTAATATTTATTCAGAAAAAACTACTAAAATCATTCCAAAACTTTTTAAAAAAAAATCTGAATTATACAAAAACAAATTTAGGATATATATATCTCACCTGCAGAACTTTCCCTGAGCGTGGATCAATAATGCGCAGCTTCTTATCCTTGCAGCTGGTGGCCAGCAGACTCCCGTCAGTGTTGAAGGACATACAGAGGATGACGTCAGGATGGCTGTCAATCATCTTCACAGCCACGCCCTCCTCCAGGTTCCAGATCAGGATCTGCGACATCACGGGTTTGTCACTCGGGTCACGGCGGGTTAGTTACGAGTTGCTTCTTGTTGCCGCGGTTACCTTGCAGTCGTATCCGGCGCTGAGCAGGATGCCGCTGCAGGTGGGGTGCCACTCGACAAGCCCCGCCCTCCGGCTGTGACCGAGCAGGATCATCAGAGCGTCGGTCATGTTCCTCCTCAGACCGCCGTCGGGAATCTGCCAGATTCTCACCTGGAGGTCAAAGGTCACTGGCTTCAGCGTCGTCGGCATCGCCGCCAAAGTTACCTGGTCAGTTTCTCACCGTACAGTCCTCGGAGCTGGACGCGATGATGTTGTCCATGAACGGACTCCACTTGATGTCCATCACACCGCCCTGGTGTCCGCAGACCTTGGGGTGATGAGGGTCTATCCTCCCCGGCTGAGACACAGCAAGCTCATATTTAGACCGGGAGAGTTAGTCAAAGCTTGGTGTTGTTTGTTGGTAACATGTAATTAATGCAAATTAAAAAACTACAATTGCAATCCGACAAGGTTTGGCAAAAAAGTGAGCACAGCACAACACTGACGTAAATAAAGACATGGGTCACTAAATAAAAAGGACACACATAGGTTTTATATGCTGTGAAATATTTAACTCCATACAAATGAGTGAGATCAAAAATATTTTTATATATATTTTTTATATATTTTTTTTAATATTTTAAATAATTTTTATGGTTTATATATATATATATATATATATATATATATATATATATATATATATATATATATATATATATATATATTGTAATGTAAATAAATTGTTAATATAATTATATATATATATATATATATATATATATATATATATATATATATATATATATATATATATATATATATATATATATATATATATATATATATATATATTACATTAACAGTTTATTTTAAAACAAATTTATTTTAAAAATTATTTCATTAAAAACGTTTCAGAATTAATTCAATATGTACATTTGAAAATAGAAGCAATGCATTGAAAACGTGCTGAAATAAAACACGCTTAAGTTGAATTACTAAAGTTACTAAAGCTGAAAAATAAACCAAAGCTATATAATATTTTGATTATTTATACATTTAAATGAATATTAAATAGCTACTGAGAAATCAGCGTTTGCGTTATTTCATTTACTTTTGATCTAATTTGTCTTTCATTTATTTATTACGCGTCATATTTTACATTTTAACCAATAGAAAAAGCCTAATGAAAATAACCGATAATATTTTCCATACAAATATGCTGAAGAATGCGGCATGGTATTGCATTTTCACTAAGAAGGTATAATGTATTTTTGTCACCCTACAATAATTGTTTAATACTATTTTTATCTATTGAATTTCTCATTTCTATATTTAAGTTCTCATTTCCACCAGAAGGTGGCGCTATAAGGTCCCACAGAAATCTGAGCAGACGCATGACTTTAACTAGCATTGGTTTGCTAACAGTAAAACGTTTGATTCACTAAGTTTAATAAAACGCATTTCTGAGTTGTGTTTGAATTGGTGGAGTGTGTGCGCTTGAGGACTGAACTAACTAGTAGCAGAAGCGTAACAGAGGGCCGATTGAGCGTCTGTACCAGTCACATGTGTCTCCATCTCTCACTCCCAGAGAGACACTGATATCAATAACGCTGAACACACGTGTCTGAACACACACACACACACACACACACACACACACACACACACGTGGATTACTCCCAGCATGTGATAGTCACTGGTCAAACAACTTTTACTGTGACGGACCAAACTAGTATATTCGAGTGAGCGTAGTACAGATATGCTTTCACTGTGTGGATGGATTAACTAGTACTTTCGCATTCGCCCTGGTTGTTACAACTAGATTATTTCAGTATATACCAAAGCAGTTAAAGCGGTTTGTTCTAGCAGGTGATAAATGATTATGCTCCAAGTACTTCGTTTTAGCATTTAATTAAAGTATTGTGATGCTGCATTAAGTTGGTTGGTCAAACTAGTTTAAGTATACGCCGTAAGATTTGGCTTCATTTATCAGGTTAGATTAGTGTTTAATGGACACACTGGTTATCCTTTAAACCATCCGATGGTTAAACTATATTTAGTAAGTAGAAAGTAGTCATGCTTTAAGTGACTTTTGCTTCGGTTGAAAAGTTGGATGAGTTGGTTAAATCGTTGGTTAATCGTTGGTTGAACTAGTTTGTTTCAGTATGCACAGTACAGTTATGCGTTGTTTCGTGAAGCTGGTTTAACTAGTTAGTTTTCAAACGCACAGTATGGCTATGTTTTATTAACAAATTTTGGTATGCACCGTGTTTATTTTAGTCAGCACATAATGGTTATGCGTCAGTTGGCTAAGCTTGTTTAATTAGTTACAGTGGGATTTCACTTTGGTTAAAAAAAGTTTTTGTTAGTATGAACAGCATGAATATGGATAGAGGACGGTTGAACTAGATTTAATATGCACAGTACAGTTTAGTTTCATTTGAATACTTAGATACACCTGATTGTTTACAAATGCACTGTATGATTTTACTTTAACCGACTGGTTCAACTAGTTACTTTTAGTGTGAATAGTATGAATGTGCTGTAATTGGTAATGGTTGAACTTGTGCTAATATGCGCAATACAACTACACTTTAACTGACTGACTTTATGCTTCATTTGCATAGTTGGTTAATCTCGTTAAACTAGTTTGTTTGAGTAAGTATTGTACATTATGCTTATGCTTTAGTCCCATGACTGTTCAACTAGTTCAACAAATTTATTTTACTATACACAGTTAAATAACTGGTTAGCTAGTTGGTTTTTTCACTTGAATAGACTGGTTTAGTTAATCTCATTCATTCATACAGGGACAATTCACAATAAAAGTATTGTGCCAGAGTTAGCTATAAAGGGTAAACTAGTTTGTTTTAGTATGCACATTATATCCGATTAGTTAAACTAGTTTTAATATGCACAGTATAGTTTCTTTTCCATGATTTCTCTTTAATTGTTTACACTAGTTTATTTTAACGTGAATATTTTTCAATTGATTGGATGACTGAAATCGTTATGGTTATGTTTGAGATTAACAGTTGGTTAAACTAGAGATTAACAGTTTTAGGTTAAACTAGTCTAGCTTCTTAAATTGGTTACACTAGTATGAATAGTTTTCACGTTTTAGTTGGTTAAACTAGTTATTTTGAATGAACAGTACACTTTAGTTACTAGTTTCTTTACTAGCTTCTTCTTTACCGTGATTTCTCTTTAATTGGTTACACTAGTTTATTTTAGCATGAATAGTTTTCAATTGATTGGATGACTGAAATCGTTATGGTTATGTTTGAGATTAACAGTTGGTTAAACTAGTCAGTTCTAGTATGAACAGTACACTTTAGTAGTTGAGCTAGTTATCTGAAACGTTACTAGTTTCTTTTACCGTGATTTCTCTTAAATTGGTTACACTAGTTTATTTTAGCATGAATAGTTTTCAATTGATTGGATGACTGAAATCGTTATGGTTATGTTTCAGATAAACAGTTGGTTAAACTAGTCAATTTTAGTATGAACAGTACACTTTAGTAGTTGAGCTAGTTATCTGAAACGTTACTAGCTTCTTTTACCGTGATTTCTCTTAAATTGGTTACACTAGTTTATTTTAGCATGAATAGTTTTCAATTGATTGGATGACTGAAATCGTTATGGTTATGTTTCAGATAAACAGTTGGTTAAACTAGTCACTTCTAGTATGAACAGGAGGCTTTAGTTGTTGAGCTAGTCAATCTAGTTTATTTTAGTGCGTACAGTATGGTTGTGTTAGTTTGAGTACACACGGCAGGGTCACGCTTCAGCTGTTTGGGGAGTAGTTAACTCTACCTTATGAAGTGGGATAACGAGGAACGCTCCTCCTCCGGCGCTCTCGGTGACCACGGCCAGGAACTTGGGGTTAACGGCGCAGAAGTGGTTGTCGTGCACGCTGTGAGTGATGGGAATTCCCTCGTAACACTGCTCCCTGCTTCCCGCTTTTCCATAAACGTGCCGGAACTTGGAGCTTCTGTACACGGAGTGCCACGACATCTACGAACACATCACCGGTTACACAGACCAAACCTAGTAATCTATGTATAGTGACACACTCTCCGCGGTTAATCCCGGACGCCGACTCTTCTCCCGGGATGAACAGTCCCGTTCAACCGAAGGGATGCGGGGTTTGACAGCTGCCACATCCCACGTGCTCTCCCGTCAGCGATCAAACACGGCGCGTGACCCGCTTTCTCCCGACTGCACGATTGCGTAACACCATTTAACGAGTCGGAGGATTTGCAGGAGAAAGATCTGCCACATGTGATCTCATTCAGCCTCATGCACCCTGCATGCTTTCTGCACAAATGACTCTGACTAGTAAAACTCTCTCATCCCGTGGCGTGCTTTTCATTGTTTGCTATTGTTTCAGCTCAATTCCTGCCTCGGCCCCCCGTGTGTTTCCTTCTTTTGCTCCCGACTCGAACCGAACCTTCAGGGATTCGAACACAATGGGAATCCATCCGCACCCTCCGCTCAAGAAGGGAAGTCAATTATATTAATATCTTCACATAAAGACAGCACGAGAAAGAATGAGCGGCCGTCGCCGGGTAACCCGGTTGCGTGCTTTTTGGAGGAGTTGAGGTTATTTTCATTTTAATAATCAGCCTTATTAGTGAGATGCATTTACTAAGCAGAAAGACTTGGATTCAGATTGTTATTATCATTTTTACAACATAAATAAACAGTTGGTGCTTTGAGCATTAAAGTAATAAATCAAGCCGTGTAATTAAAAGAAGAAAAAACATTGGTGGTTATTTCTCACTTCAAAACAAGACATCATAGTGCATTACTTACAACAAAATAATATATTATTAAGGATTTAATGGATGCCACTGTACAGTAAACAACAAATATACATTACTAGCATAATTAGACATATATACATTCATTATAAAACCTTTTTAGTCATTGAGCAGTAATCGCATAATATATCATGCTATAGTTTTCTTACTCGTGCATGAATGACATACTATTACAATTTTAATGAAGCTTTTTTTTTACGTCCAAAATTTTCTCTTGGTGTCCTGCTCCAGTTCCCCATCATGTCTTCATTCAGTCTTCTTACCTTAACTGTGGTCATGAAGATCTGCTCCGGAGGATCCCAGAGTGCTCTTCGGCCGCCGAACTGTAAAGAAAGACGGAGAGAGAAAATGACACACATCTGCCGCCGCC